>NC_090869.1:40945663-40975663 GCF_036669935.1 Montipora foliosa
CCTCTTTTAGAAACTCAGAGTTCCTTTCCAGTGTATTGGTTAGTTCAATTTTCAGTGCTCCACGGATACTTGTCCCCGGAGACCGTAACATGCCATCAAAGTAGAGGGAGCTTGAAGTGAACATGTTCCATTGTTCAGTACTATTTCTTGGCAGTTGATGGTGAAAATCTCTTATATCTTGAAGGTTAACTTTTTTCTGAGGCGGAAGCGCGGTATCTTCAGCTTGTATGAGCCGATCCATGTTTCTTAAAACGCGTTGCAGCTTAACAGCTTCATATTGTAAATGTTGAATTCGCTCGTTCATGAAATGTAAGTGTAAACGATGCATGTAGGCAGGCTCCTTAATAGGATGCAACGTGATGGCATCACGAATGGTCTTGGTGTTGAGATCAGCGTGAAATATTTGCCCCTTCTCCGTGTAGTGATGGAAAAAAAGCGTTCTCATCTAAAAACCAAGGATGAGGAAGTTATTAAGGGGGTTGACAAATTCACTATTCATTGTAGCAGTGCTGCAGTACACCCTCTATTCCGCACCACTGAACATGATACGCTCTTCTTGCTTTTGTGTGTATGTGGTTTTCACGTTACGTCATCGCAGCAAAACAAAAGATCTGTAATTAGCTCCTTTTGTTCGTCTACAAGCAACAGGCAATTTTCACGATGGCGTCATTTGACTACAACTACCACAATTCAATTTGTTTTTCTTTTCATATTTAAATTTTGTATTCCCAGTGGGGTAAAAATAACAATAGCTCTAATTAACCTGACACAAGCGAAACCTGAAGGATTCTGGTACTTGTAGTCATATGGCGTCATCATGCAAATGTCCTATTGCACATTACAGCATTGTTATCGATGTCCCTAGAGAATGGCTGCAACCACCTATTCATGCAAAATTACGACAAACCTACCAAGTTAAAATTGTGACAGGATGCAAAAGATCCCCACAAAAACGATTATGAAAGCTTAAGTTGTTCACACGGACTGTTTCGTTTTGTCTTCAAGAAGTTTGATATCTACAACGTCGTTGTCGTTGAAAGCTTTCCATTCAAACGCATCTGCAAACGAGTGCGAAACTTTTAACTGTGGGCGAAGGGCCTGGGGTATCTTAGTGTCGATTTTCGGTCGAGCCGACGACAATCTCAAAATTGTCATAATTGCCTCATTTGCGCTTTCTTCGTTCTGCTTGCGAGGCTAGGTAAATTCTTCTCACCTTTTAATGGTTAATTAATGACGGTATCCGATTCTCCAGACAGCGCAAATAGGCACTGGTGTCACTAAGCTACCTGTACCCACTTAAAATAAATTTTGCAGGCAGGTCTTAACAGGCACTGGAGTATTGCGGAATCTTTGTTGACCTATAAAGCCTCATTTGCATGAGCTCATATTACTCTAAATCAACCCGCCAGTAAATCGCCATTAAAAACTCTGGCTGCATCGCATTAAAGCTTCCTGAAAATTTGAGCAAACGTACCAGGTAATGTTAGCGAAAGTTTGGTTTAAATTTTCAAATTTGAAAAATTTACAAGGAATGCCGGGTACCTTTTTCCCAAACAAGAACTTGAGTTTTTTATTGCTAACATTTCGGTGATTATCAAGAGACTAAATTATAACGGCTAAGAATTTGGCTGGCAGTCTATAGCTAGTTTTACAAGTTCTCTTCAATTTGTTTATAGCAAGACACCTTTATGATAAATTTTCGTTTGTTGATGACCGAAAGCGTAAACAATGTTGTTTCGCCGAAATGCAGCGTCTAGCGATTCGGTTTAATTGAGGAGTCGTCAATAAACCAGTCTCCTTCCCTCTACCACGCAAACCTCGGGCAGCATTTCTAAAACTTGAGTGATTGTAAGACAAAGTTGTAAAGTTGAAAGCTCCCGTTTTCCAAAATTAAGCGAGAATACACCTAAATCCAAATAATTCCTTTAATTCCATGGTCGCAGCCAAAAGATTGTAAACAAAGTAATGGAAGGCCATATCTTAAGACAAAACATTACATTTTTTTGTCCCTACCTCGTAAGCCCAGGTGCACTGCACTCCAGCGTAAAGCTGAATGCATCGTCCAACTTCAACATCCTCGTGTGTTGTTGGTGCTGTTTTTAAACAATGTTCCAAATGAGGGGCAACCTTTTTTAAAACACTTCGGCTTAATATCACCCCCGGTCCACCTATACAATAGTTGTCCCCGGGATTTAGGCTGAGCATTCCAAGTTCCTCCTTTGCTCCAACACCTGCGTGTCCGAGATGAACATCATCGGAACTGTTTAGCGAACGTAAGAAGCGAACCAATCTGTCGTTTCGGACGTAGACATCGTCATCTGCTCGCATAAACCACTCGTAGTCATCGATGTGGAAGTCGTGCATGTATTTAATCATCATCAAAGACTTCTTTAGCGGTGGATACGTATCATCAACATCAGGTAGACTAACAACCGGCAAACCGAGCCTTTTGCCAGTTTCACCGCTTGAAAAGAACGTTATTTTTCCTGGAACATTCTTTCCCCATGTAGCGTACACTGCCTTAGCTCGAGTCTGCACTAACTGTTCGGCAGTCATAACACCAACAAATAAGAAATTACGGTTTCCAAGTTCTTTGGTTAAAGTCTTTGGTCGGATGTGACTTGCATAAATCAAACGGCATTGATTCTGTCTCACAAACAAGGTGATATTGAAGCCAAGAAAAAGGCCAAGGAGAAGAAATACACATTGACGAATCGAGACCATCTGGACTCTATCATCACCTGCCAATTAGTTGTTTAACTAAAGCGTCACTACTGAACTGAAGATCAGCAAAAATGATCAGGCATACCTGTAACAAGAAAACCGAATGAAATCCGGCATACACAAACGAAAAAGTAATTTCAGTTAATACGTGAAAAGAACTGTGCTGTGCGTCAATGGATAACCGATATAAACAACAAGGAGGACTAAATATCAGGCGGAAAACTTACCGACGCAAACTATAGACTGATCTTAAATGCAAATGAGAAGTCGAATTTTCCTGACAAAAAGGAAAAGTCCACTTTTAAGCTTTTTCAAGGAAACTGAAATTTTGGAAATTGTGGAAATTTTGCATAGGTATTTGAAAGGTTCGAAAAGCTGGTTTTATATTTTTACGCATTAAAGCGCTCGTTTGTGAACCGGAACAAGAGAACCATAAAACCGTGGAATTTACAAGTGAACTGTAACTTAAAGGAGCCAGTGAAGAGCTCTTGCCGTATCCCTGGGGACTGGCTCAGAATACATTTATTCAAGTAACCTATCATAACTTTTTTCTTTGCCTCTAAAGGCTGGTTTAATACTCAAACGACGCAGACACATTAACTTGTCGTTAATTAGGGAATTTTGTTTTTGTGTTTAAGCTTTCGTGGTCACTGAAACCAAGCCCTAAGAGAATGCGGAAAATATGGCTTTTTGCGGTCATTTAATATCAACTTTTCAGAAAATCAAGAGAACGTAACACATTGCATCATTTTACGCATCAACAAGCTGGAGCCAATGTCAAGGAAAACAAATTGACTGCCGAAAATTCTAAAAGCACATGAAATGGATCAAAGGACCATCTTTACAACCTTCTCTTCCATGCATTACGTGGTGTGGTTATATAAAAAGACTGGAGTGTCGTGCCAATTTTTCGGTCTAAAAATGCCATGCCATTACCCCCCAGATTTGCTTGCCAACACAAATAAAACAAGCAAGTTACACTGAATAATAGGGATCCTCTTAATCCATCAAGTATTGGCATAGGGAGGGAAGGAGGGGTGGGACTGAGCAAGGAACTCGAGAGTGCACATCATGAAAGATAGCACGAAGCATTCTAATAAGCCATTTCCGAGTTCATGTCTGCCCGCTCTTTAAAGCGAGTTTAATTGCAAAGTTTTTCGTAAGAAAATTAGTTTTCATTCATATGTAAAGTAGAACTAATTACTATCACAAAAACTTCGCACTTAGACTCGCTTTGAACAGGAGGCAGATATAAACTCGGAAATGGCCTCTTGTAGTTCGCCTTATAGGACCGCCCTTACAAAATCACACTCAGTCCGTCAGGGCAAAAGGGTTATTTACTGTAAGGAAAAAAAACCTCAGCATACTTTATTCATCACATCGTCCAACAATCAAATGACACGAAGCGCCTGTTAATTTATCTTGCTTTTCCCCACTAACCGCCGACGACTGGACAAATGAACAGAGTTTTTGACGAAAGCAAGCGACACGATGTATGCTACAGAAACAGGTTCCACGCTTTCACTGTATATGGAAGACATATATTCAATCAGGCTTGTAACAACCGATTTGCGTAGAGGCTTGTGCCACTCAAACTGCGACGGACACTGATTAGGGTTAGGTAATCAATATGAATAACGTACAAAAGACAAGCGATCACTGACAGGAAACGTCTTCTATGCATTTTTAGAGTTTTAATGCGTTTATTACATTAAACGACGGAAGAAAAATGCGATGATTAAGAATTATTGGCTGTACATTTAAGATAAAATCTGTAAATCGTCCAAACATGTGTGGTAGGCTCTGCTTGTACAAATATTTATTCTTATTTTTATTCGATTCTTGCTCGTTTTCTGGCGATGGCGTCTTCGACAGCTTTAAGTTCACGGAGTAGTTCTTCTCTCCTGGAGGAAGTGTTTGCGGTATTTGCTTTCCCGGATGTAGCAGTGTCAACTTGTGAATCTGCAGACCTTTTATCGTTTTTGTTTGGAGTTTGCGCAGGGACTGATGACGAAACCACGTCCCTTGCAAGGTTTGAAGCCTCAAGGACTGGGGATGAATCACGTGTACGTTTCTTTGCAACCACTTGTTTTTCACTGCTACTGCTGGCTTCTGTTCTTTCCTGTGGGGGATGATGGGAAGGTGGCTTTGTCTCTACTCTGTCAGGCCTTGATACAGACTATAAAATAATTATGCACGATCTCAGGTTTGTCTCAAGACATAACAAAACCAAACCGCACTGCTTGAAAAAAATATTTACTTTATTATCGTTGTCGTTCTTCACACACGTCGTATAACAACCAAAAATTTCTGGTTCTGAAATCTAGACGAAAGGAACTTTGAAGACGTCTCCTCAAAGCAGTCACAGAAAGAAGACGGCCTGCCTACCTGCCAATACATTCAGCCGCTCTTTTGGTGGGAGCCAAGGTATGTAGCTTGGTAGCTTTGCTAAGTTAGAACTTATGCATAATAAAATATTTACATACCTTATTCAAAGTAAGTTTTATATCTTTATGACCGGTGTATCTGATGTTCCCGCTTGATAATGGTATATTGCGCTTGACTTGGTCAGTCTCAGGCCCTGCCCGGCGGGTTCTGACCAGGTTTCGATCTTCTTCTTCTTCTTCTTCTTCCTCTGATTCACTCTCCGAGTCACTGCTTGCACTTTCAGTATCGCTTGATGACACTCCAGAACCGCGGCGCAGTCCACCACGCTCTCGTGTAGGACGAGGAGAACTTGGTCGGGCCAAAGCATGTTCCATACTATCAGCACTTGAAGAACGTTCCCGACTGAAAGCAAAGATTTAAAAAAAACATCATTGAAAGACTTAATAAAAATCAATTTCAGGATTGACGGAAATTTTGTTTGGGGAAAGATATACCCAAGAAAGTCTGGTAAAAAAGTTCAACTACACTCAATTATCATCTATAAATGCAAATTGAAGGAAGATACTATGTTTCTCCAAGATATAAGCTTACGAGAAAATACAACATTGAAACTTGTTTCCCTTTTTTTTTTCTAAATCATAGATTTTTAGCAGAAATTTCGCTCTTTTGGTGCAATGCACTGATGTAGAAAAAGGGTAACAAAGTTTCTTTACGCAGGAAGGTATGTATCTTTTTTTATTTTGCAATTCAGTCCTTTTGTATGTTTCTGATGTGGCTTGATTGTGTTGTTAGTCCGTTTTTGACAAAGGGACGGCAACCGTAAGCGAGCTGTAGCAATTTCAACTTGTATCCACACAATCACATTTCATTAGAGATGATTACTTTAAAACTCTGGGAGATACTTCTTTCCTCGCATGCGAAATGTTCACTTTCGGTTTACGTCTGCGTCTCAAAAACGTGGCTCCTCTTGGTGTGAACGCCGTAACGAAAGTATTACAGTGTAATTAGTGGAAAGGAAATATTATACAATAGAAAAAAATTCGGCACGCATTGCGTACGTGTGGTAGTGCAGTAACAGCGCTTTATTCCATATTGTCAACTGAGCTGCGTTTTGTCTTCCAGCAGATTCAAGTTGTCTTTGCTCTAATAATTTTAAAACAACTATTCACCGAGCCGCGAAGCGGCGAGGTAAATATCCAACGCTAGCCACCGATAACATTGGTTTCGAGGCTGACATGTTGGTCATTTTCAAGTTCCCTTACAACTTCTTATTTAAAACAAGTTTAAGCGTGCACTCTGAGAGTCTGACAGCTTTCTAATACAAAAGTTCACTGAAGTTTACCTATCCGGCGGGGTTAGTATCTGGATGGGAGACCTAAAAAATATGCCACTTCATGCCAGAAACATAGGAGCGAAAATTCTATTTTAACGCTCAAAAATGCGAACTAAGCAAGGTAGGGATTTTGTTAGACTGCTTTATGCAAAACAAATATTGGTGCAAAAGTAAATAAATATTGATACACAGTTTTTAGGAAGAGCAGGAGGAAGTTTTCAGGAAGTGCAAATCGAGAATAAAATATTTCGCAATTAGCAACAAAAACAACTACGTTCAATTTTTCTATTGTACTTTTGGCTGCACAAGTAAATCGCAGAATCGAAAGTGACATCAAATTCAGCGAGCGCCGTGATCACGTTACCTTGCGTGTTTACTTACGAACCAAAGGATACATCTGTGTCAAAATGACGACAAGACACCGGGTTTTTGTTTTTCTTTTTTTTCTTTCAAGTGTTACAAATTTTGACAAGACATATGCGAATTCAACACAAAGATCACGATCGCTTAACTCTTGAGGGTAACATTTGTTTCTGCAAAATCAAAAATTTACTCTCCAAGACGAGGTTATTTATCACCAGGTAATTCCATCGTTTTGGAAATAGCAGCTACTTTATTATTCATCAGCGTCACAAATTCTTGCCGATTTTGGGGCTCATTTCGTTGAAACTCGGCACGTTTCCCACAGACCTCTTTATTTTCGTGATTTATGCACGCGGTGCGGGCCTATTGGCACAACGGACACTCCTTACACAACCCGGTGACATATTGTGTAGTGCAATTACAGTGAACTACCACAAAGAGGAAAGATTTCAAGAATTTTTTTACAAAAACGCCTCAAAGAGCAACACAAAGAACCCTTCATAACAGGATAGTTTCAAAAGTTAGATAGCCGTTATGTATAGTACGGTGCTACTGCTGCCGTCCTTGAAGGTGGCAAATAACACAAGATTGACAGGCAAAACTCAAGTCTTGGTTTGTACTGGGTAAGCGGGGTAGTGTTAATCGGTCTTTGGATAACAGGGCCCGGTTGTTCGAAAGCCGATTAACTTAATCCAGGATTAGCGTAAACTTTTGTTTCATGCTTTCAACTTTTCGGTGAAAGTTTCTTTTGTTTACTTGTGTTTCAAGATTGACATCTCTAATGTAAAGTTCTGCTGAATATCAGCGTTGCACAGCATTTGGGAATAGAGAAATAAAACTCCTTGCTTAATTTTAAACCTGGGATTAGCGTTAATCGGCTTTTGAACAACCCTGTGGGCCTTGGTCAATAATTTCAGATTTTAGCGACTTACGTTCTTCCTTCGTCGAGGCGCCGACGATCACCACTCTGCGAAAAGAAAAAAAAATAGTTATAACAAAAGTTCAAACAACGCAGGAAGAAATAAAATAGATTTGATGAAGATTTTCGTTACGTATTGCGCACTAATTTTTAAGGTTTACTGGTCGCATATCACCGACGAGAGCAAACGTACCCTAGCTCGTGCCGGTGAGCGTGATCTTCTGCGTCGATCCAGATTCTTCCTTGTCCGGGAATGATAGTCTCGATCTCTACTCGACAAACAAAACAAACAAGAGACATCATAAATTATCACAGAGGATATTTTCAACAATGTTTTCATTTCAAACTGAACATGATTCCGCTACACCCTGTGAGGGAAAGCTTTTCTTAAGCGGACATTACATGTGTAAAGTAATCGAGAGATTTAGCCTCGCGTCCACGGCAATTTGTGCTTTCTCAAGAATAACAGAAACCGTTGCTTGATTTGAGTTCATTTCTTGGCCCATCGAGCAACGTCTCAAAAGACGAAGACACGTTACAATTTGAGAATCTTCACGCTTTTGCAACAAACAGTAGCCTCCTTTTTGCCGTTTCACCTAAAGGCTACGCTAAATCTCTCCGATGTCCAGGTGATTTCTTCTCTTAAATTTACAGCACCTAAAATCGTTCATATAACGCGGATACTTCTCATAGGCCAACACCTTTTAACGCCGTACATAAACATAAGAAAGATTTTACTGTATAAGGCAAAAGCGAGGAAGGTCAACAGAAGAAAACTAAAGGGAGCAATTTTATTATGTCCAGTAGTTCCATTAAAATTGGCTACTTGTGATGGGAGGCAGTCAAATACAATTTGGGTACCAATCCGTGAGGCAGATGACAGGAATCAACGTTTGCGAAGCGCACTTTTGCAAAAAAGATCTAACAATTCATATTCTCTTGTGCAGGTGGAGGGCCCAATCCTTTCGTTCAACTCGTTAGATCGTGTGTGCAAAAGAACGAATGTTGTCTCATTTATGGGGTTCCTACTCTAATATCACAACAAAATGCTTAATCATCAAACCATAAGGCCAGGTCATGTACAAGAACATTCCTCAATACAAGTTGTGGTAAATATTGGAGGGGATCGTAAAGTTGCATTTTTCTCCCTTATTTGCATGGGAAATCTCACGTTCTTCTCATACAATCCGGAATTAATTGTGCGAATGATGATATTTTTAAAGTTCTCGAAAATTGAACGTGGTCTTTGAAGTTGAGAACTTTCAAAACACCACGAGTACCTCAGAATTCCGTACTGCACGAGAAGACTACGATACTTATATTTATAACGCAGCCAACAACACGTTGTCGACCGATTCTCGAGGAAAGATGTTGTCAACAAACTGCATGAAGTTTGTTTTAAGGCTTTTACCTTTTGTCTTAGATTAATCTCACCACAGTCGAGTCATTATGTTCAGTGTAACAGGATTGTGAAAATTCAAAGAAAGCGATAGAGTCGGTAAAGGCGATGACCTACGCCACGGCTGCACTGTTTATAAGGGAATTTTAGCCAACGCCATTGTTAACTTTTTGTGCCATTCACATATGAGTTTCCTCACAGAAACCATCATGCTATTTACAAATCGACTTCAAAAGATAAAACCTTGTTAACTTGGTTAAATCACCAATTTTAAGCCTTTTGCCTTTGATAGAGCGGTTTTCAGTTGAGTGTCGAAAGTAATTAGCGAATTACTTTAGTTTTGCATTACTTCACTCAGTGATTGGTTCAAAGTTCTCGCGCCACTTTTTCAACCAATCAGAAGTGACACCAAAACCAATCGTGGCTCGCGCGTGCACAATCTTCCGCGCCCTGTGTCGGCTACGTGCAATTACTTAGGGCCGATTTACACGGTACGATTTTTGTCGCATGCGACAATGGCTCACGACAGGCCCACGACATGAGTTACGATTGTTGTGTACGTCAGGAAAATGTCGTAGCATTTTAAAACATGTTTTAAAACGCTACGACAATCGTAAGTCATGTCTTAGGCCTGTCGTGAGCTTGTCGCATGCGACAAAAATCGCACCGTGTAAATCGGCCCTTAGAGTTTTAATTGGTTTACCAGATTGTCTCCGTCCTTTTTGATTGGCCAAAGTAATAACTTTGGTTTTGGTTTTAGACACTCGATTGAAACTCACTCTAACGAGCCAGTTATTAGCCATCAAAAACTGATAAATTCTTGGGTGGGTGTTTGAATTTTCAAACCATCGTTGCTCAGAGATTATCAGGTATATCGCGTTAAAATTTTCAGAGATAGCTCATTACGCAATGCACTTTCAATATTCAGTACTTTATTCTCCGCTAACTGATTAGAAAAAGATAGCCTTAACTGAGCTAGTGAGGCGAAAAATGTAAATGTTAAGGTTAGATTTCCCTACTGAGAAGGGGTTTGGCCAGTTACACACCTGTTGTGATCATCTGTAAGCCTTGATCCTTCCAGTCGCCTATTCCATGAAGCACCTTGCCGCATTGGCCGCCCTTTCTCGATTCTTTCTCTTCTTCCATACTCAAAGCGATTTTTTCTATCCTTAACATCCTTGACATTGCGAGTCAATGTGGATTCCTTTGGCGGGGTTCGAGGCCCTTTGTCAGGAGTGGGTTTTGGTTTAACAGGGCTTTTAGGAACCGGATCAGGCGATTTGGATTTGGATTTCGATTTCGATATTGATGGATTGGATTCTGATTCAGATCCGGATTCTGAATCAGACGAATCGTGTGACGCTTGTTTTTCGTTTTTCTCCTCCCATCCCACACCAGGTTTCACCTCCACTGCGGCACTTTTACTGCTTGATGAGCTTGAATGCTCACTCGCTGAAGAAACCGAACCAGATCTGGAACGTGTTTTTGATCGAGATCTAGAGTGCGACCGCGACGGAGACCTGGAAGGCGTATGCGAAGCAGAACGTGACCGAGAACGAGAAGCAGAATGTGATGTGGAGCGTGACTCGGATCCCGAATGTGAACGTGACCGTGAAGAGCGAGACGAATCTGACGAAGACGAGGATGAGCGGCTCCTTGAGCTGGCTGATGACACTGAATGTCGCTTGGGAGAAGTTGTTCTTTGCCATGGATCTATCCATTCGTCGTTCGGTAACCTTGAACTTGAGATACCCAATACTTTTGTTTTCAATTTGTCCTTTTCTTCAGCTCCACCGCCAATTAATTCTACTTTCTTGTCAGTTTCCTTAGTTGGTTTTACATCAGCGCTCTCCCCTTTTTCCGGTACTTTAATCTTTCTTCTATCATCTGGCTCAGTCTTTCTCTGTTCCAGATTCACTTCTTGACCCTGCTGTTGTTGTTGTTGTTGTTGTTCTTGTTGCTGTTGTTTTACATCTGTATTCATTTGCTCTTCCTCCTTTGTGGCTTTCACTTCCGTAACTGCAGTCTCCTGTTTACTTTCCCCAGTTGCTTGGTTTTCTTCAGCAGCATTCTGTTCCTTTTGCTTTTTAACCTTTTCCCCTGGTTTTCCGTCCGTGGCTGTATCTTTAGCTGCTGCAGTTTTTTTGCTCCGTTCTTTGTCTCGCTCTCTCGTTGTGTCCTTGGTTCTTGTCTTGACTTTTTCACTGTCTCCAGTCCTTCGCCTATTCCGCCGATCTCTGAGGATACAAAACATCAACAAATCAACGCCCTGTCTTTCAAATGTTTTTCATCAGCTTCTCCTGTTTATTACTGAGTCAGGACAACAACCAACTGACTGGATTAAAAACGCTTTAAAAGATACGTAATAAAGTAAAGTGACTTTCACAGAAATAATTATGTTTTCACGCTTCTATTTCCAGAAGTTCAAAACATCATCATGATACTACTCCTGTCCTACTGAAAATTGAATAGTTAGTTCATAAATAAATGTTTCTTCTATCTTCAGTACCATCTTTTGTGTTGGTTTGCTATGCCCTCGACTTAGTCTCGTACAAAACCACAATATGATTGGTTAAAAAAAAGAAAAACTTTCCGTTCATTTATTTACCGCCCCGGACAAAGCAACAACGAGAAATTCCCAAATTTTAGGTTTTGACGACAACGTGAACATATATCAATGAACCATTCACTTTCTATTTTTACTTCATAATAATAATAATAATAATAATAATAATACTTTATTTTCACACGATAATGTTTAAAGCTGAATAGCTTGTGGGGTCGTGCACAAATGAAATCAAATCAAATTAATACGTGCAAACCGGACTACCAGGAGAAAAACCTCTCGGAGCAGCGTAGAGAACCAACAAACTCACACATGACGCCGGATCTGGGAATCAAGCCCGCGCCACATTGGTGTGAGGCGAATGCTCTCACCACTGCGCCATCCCTGCACGTGCAACCTTAGCTTGATGGTATACGCTGAACTGTTTACTATTTGTTAATTACACCCAGGAGTTATTAATAATGATACACGAGTAGTTGTTGTTGTTATTGCTGCTGTTATGGACTGTTGCATCTTTCCATAAGGTCTGAAATTTCATGAATTAAAAAGCTTTATCTTACCTTTCATGCAAGTTTTCTCCGGCTACAAGCTACTTTAATACACCTTTCTTCGGAAATACATGTAACTCCTATCGCACACGAAGTTTTATAGCCAAATTATTTGGCAGATTTTACGCTTTACCTAAGGTTACCTTTCAGGCGAGGAAGATGGTGATCGATTTCCTCTTCTTTTCCGCCTGTCCCGATCCTAGACCGAAACATGGGAGAAAGAAAGAACAAGAAGCTCTCATAAATAACGAAATGGTATAATGACAAAATCCCACGGTAATCTTGTTACAATTTATGGAAATGACTGTAACAAGTTAATTATATACTATCAAAGTTCAACACGGTGCATGCCGTATTGGAACAACAAGAAGTCTATCAACCATAGCTTGAGGGACGCACATTAAAGGGAGAGTAAGTCTTCTGGTTACGTAACCCGAGCCAGGTTTTCTTAAAAATTCTCCTGCCAGAAAATTCCGTGCAAAACATGACGAAATCTGAAGATCACCCACCCAAACATAACACATTGGCTGTCAGTCGTTTCTTGTTTCCTATCCTACTTCTAATGTGACAGGTGCTTACAAACGAACGCACTGCTCTCTACTACAATGTACGTATGTCAATGCGTTATCAATGTCTTGACTGACCTTGTAGTGCATGGGCGAGGTTGGTCGTTTGTCCCTCCATCGTGAAACAATATCTCCTCCTCTGCGATACCTCGCATCATCCTCATCAACTATTAACTCCTTCTCCACCCTATTGCGCAACATCTCGCGTCGTCGAGTTAAGTTTTCTTTATCATTTTCATCCTCATTGTCCTCAGCTGTGATACCCAGCACCATACGTTTCTCCTCAAAATCCGCGTCTTCCTCTTTGCGCTTCTGCGCTGCTTTCTTTATCTGATAAACAGGAAATGACAACAGACTTTTGGGAGATGCAATGTGTAGCTTGGTATGATTAAATGAAATCTTTGCAGAGTTTAGAGGGTGGGGCATTAGTTGAAGAAGCATACCTTGGGGAAGGGGATGGGGTCACCAGTCAGCTGCCCCGCCCTCTATGTTAACTACTGTAGAAGACAACTTCTACAATTAGTACATCAACCATTGCATTGCAAATAACCCTTTTACTGTAACAGTCGCAGCCTTAGGACAACAAGCACCCGTAGGTGCAAATTTCTACCTAATGCTCGCCGTCCAAAACGAAGACGTAAGTTATTGGAATGTAAAATGTCAAAGTCTCTTTTTTTAATGTAAAACACAGGAATGTACACTGCACTTCTTACTTCTTTAGCCAGTTTTAATCCTCTTTCCCAAGCTGTTTCTTTCTTGGCAGCAGCTGGAAGCTCGGGCACAATCTCATCCTGAAACAAGGTCAAACAATTGGAATATATAATAATCACATGGTGTTGAAAAGAAACTATTTTCTGCATGAGTAAATGAAAAATGATCGAAGTTAAGGAGGGAACTCAAATAAATGAAAAGAAAACTGAAAATGAAGACACTGAGTTAATTTGCAAATGTTTCACTTGGTTTCTTAAGGTGGTACTATGATCAAAATATCGCTCCAGTTTTTCCCTCAGATTTTGAAACTGTGTTTGCTTAACACCTGCCTGGCAATTTTATCCAAAGGCTGTTTACTTTGAGCGCAAGTTTTGGATTTCATGGTCCGCCATTACTCACGTTCAAAACTGACCGACTGGACCTCAGAGGGTTGGATCTAGGGAAAAATGACGTCATTCACTCACTACCTAAAAGAGCAGTTTGTTATGTATGAAAAACACGAGTTTAAAAATCTGAAAGCCTGAAACTCCAGAGCTATATGTTAATTCAGTCGCGTGCAAACGCGATAATAATGGCGGACCATTGAGTAGGAAAATTCCAGTTAAAATAAAAACGTGTCTGTTTGAAATTAAGGCTTAAAACTTGGGTCACTAACATAGTTTTGAAACCCAAAGAAAAAAAGATTAGATTTTTTGATCATAAATGTAGTACCACTTTAACTGTGCTAACCTTTTGCTAAGACAATCAAATAATAATGATAAAAAATATATATTATTATTATTATTATTATTACCATCACCTGCTGGGATTCAAAACTAGACTGTGTACAGCCCAACAGAAAATGTTTACATGCATTAAGTGGAAGATGCTTGCAACAAGCATTTGCAAATAACAACAACAGCAACAACAACAATCTTTATTTTCCTAGGTAGCTACATGTAGAGCTAATCTAGGCGGGCCTGTTAGTTGATGTGTAACGATCAAAATTATTATTATTATTATTATTATTATTATTATTATTATTATTATTATTATTATTATTATTATTTACTTAAATCTATGTAATCTATGTATACTTATACGCAGAAATATTTAACAATCACCGGCCAAAGGCGAGGCTTTTATTCACCGATATCAACCGAGCCTGAGGTGAACAATTGTTTTAGTATAATTACATTGGTGATTGTTTGATTACCGCTATTTGCCACTTCAAGAAAATGGCTTGTGGCCATTTTGAAAAAAAAAAACACGCCTATGAAATTATACTAATTGTATACATACACACACATACAAAGGAGGGATGAGTCTACAATAAATAAAGAATAACAGTACTTATCATTAAGGCCTGGATAAAGAAATCTGCAAGACATTCCACAAATGTTTTTATCGGCGTACAAAATAGCAGTATAATCAGAGAAAAGATAAAGTTGCGCTTATCTGAGCAGCTGCAAATATCATTAATACATACTAAAAGTAACAATGGGCCTAATACAGATCCTTGTGGGACACCGCAAGGTGTTACGGCTTTTTCAGAGATATACGGACCAATTTGTGTGCTTTGTGTTTGGCCTTGCAGATAGGATAAGAATCATTTAAATATAATATGCCACGAAATCCATAATGATTTAGTTTGTCAAGTAAGAAAGATTACATGATCTACCGTGCCGTGTCGAATTCCTTTTTTAAGTCTATAAAGACACCACAAGAAAAAAGGCATTTGTTGTTGAGAGAGATCATCATTGAAACGGCTTGTTGAAAACCGAGAGTAATCGCAGATTTTAGTTTTATGAATCTTTGTAGGTTTATCCTTAAATGCGTTTAAAATGCAAGTTTATCATTTTTCAAGCCTTTGTTAGTATTGATAATAATTTGAGCAAACAATCTTTCTGTGTAGAGATACTTTGGTATTTCCATCTTAAGCCAAAGTCTTGGTAATTAATGCCATGCACTGCATTTCTCTCCTCATAAAGACACCAGAGTCTTGAACCATAACTTGAAAGTTACAATCATTATCCTTCAAACCAGAGTTGCATTAAACCATGTCAACCTTGTTGACAAACAAAATCTACAAGTCATACATACAATATAAGTGGCAGATCTGTGTCACATGTACAAACTCTCGGGTTTGCCTTGAGTTTGTAAACGTGATACAGATCTGACGAGAATACTGTATATGACTTATTAAACACTAGCATGTAAGTGTTAATGTACACCAGCTATTTTTAAAGATTCAAGACGTTTTAACATTCGATATGTAAGTAGGTATGATGGTGATAGTGTGCAAAGTGTCTTTAAGTTACAACTGTGAAAAAATCTGTGAATACCCACCACCTGCTCCTCGTGGTCTTGATATGATGTCATCACAGGACCTTGAACAATAGCCTCAGCTGGGACTGGAGGAATAACTGGTGGTTTTGGAAATGGACTGGGATACTGACCAGGGATGGGAAGCATCTGATAGGCACCTGTCAGTCACACACAAACATACAAATCATCATCATCTGTCTGGCTTTAACTATCCTTTTGCAAATGACAGTGTTCTTATGTACAGTACTTTCTTTCGTCATCTACATGTAGTTGTTTCTCAGCTGGTCATTACAGGTTGAAGACTTGTAGAAATTTTTCACTAATTTCTGGAACAGAGTGATGCGCTCATAATTGTACACCCTGTATGTCCTTTCCTACAGATATTTAGCTTTTGTAATTGAACACCCTCAGAGAATTGAAAAGAGTTCAAAAGTACAAATTTGCAAATGGCCAGTTGCAGTGTGCATGTAAGTACAGGTGAGATCTTTCACTGCTCAGAGTATCAATGTTAGTAAATTTATGTAATGGCGGACCACGAAATCCAAAACTTACACTCCAAAGTGCATTGGATAAAAATCAAAGCTCAAAATTTTGCCAGTCAAGTTTTAAGCAATCACACTTTCAAAATCTGAAGAAAAAAAAGAAGTGCTTTTTTTTATCATAGTAGCAATTAAAGGAAACAACGTCAAATTCTTTAACACTTGTAAACCTATGTGTTATCTTTGCTTTTTGGTGCTTAACTAGCAAAACAAAAATCAATTTTGTTCACTTCAATGGTGACTCAGCAGCAGGCTTGGATAAATTCTTCTGGCCGAATTACGAGCAGAATAAGTGATTTTTGAGGCGACCATTCTGCCAGAAGAATAAAGGGTTTTTGAGCAGAATTGGGCAGTAATGATATGCATAACAGTTGCAAAAAAAATTAAAGCTAAGTAGAAAACAAATGGAAAATCTTTTGCGTGATTTGATTATTTGACCTAAACTAAGATGAATTACAATTTTGCTACGCATAACGAATACTTAATTAGATTTCAGGGGTTATTAACTACCAACAAGCAGGCTCGCAAGCATAACAAACCACTTCTAAAGAATGAACATTTGAAAGTTTTAGAAAGAACGTGTAGCCATTTGCATATGATGCCGGGAAGGTGGCAATGTTATGTGTAAGCAAATGTTGTGTGATATCTTCATCGGCAACAGAAAACTCGTGGTATCATAACAATACTAATAACAAATAACAAACAAAAGCTTCTGCATTTATAACTCCTTTCAGAAACACTTATCAAGGGAACTACATTGTATAAGGGTGACCCGAAAACACAGACCCCGGTCCGTGGACTGCCTTACGGACCGGTCTACGGACTACCCCTACGGACCCCCTCTACGGACCATCCCAAAACAACACAGAAATAAAAATAAATAAAGTAAAATAAATAACAACTGAAAATTTGTTTATACACTTTGTCTGGATAGACCACTCGTGTCGGCGAAATCTCAGCCGTTACGCTCTGCAAATCAGACTAAGGCTCAGGTATTGCCTTTTCCTTCGCTGTTGACCGAAGTTCTTTGAAAAAGACCGATAGTGTTGTAGTGTTTGTACGTACATCCAGGATCTCTCCAGCGCGGGAACCCGGTGACCGTGTGGGCATAGGATGAGTGAGTGTGTAGGAACAGTGTGAACTAGGAGAGTGTTTCGATTATCGTTTCGATTAGGTTCTTTGTGATCTATAAGGACATTACAAGTGTAATATCTAAGTTCCTTCCTCCATTTTGTTCGGAACAGAGAGATCGTGAAGTCAGGGGCTGTTTGTTTGTTTGTTACTTATTTGTTTAAGTTGGTTGAAGTTTTCGCAGCTATTCAGCTGCTGTGGACCTGCTATACCCACCCACCCATATACTCACAGAGGACAACCACAACACCTGGAACTTCATCCCCTACTCTTCTCGAATAGTGCGTGGGTTCTTTAACATCCCACAGAGAACTAATGAACTTGGAAGATATTTGTGAGATGGGGCCTACAAGTTCATAAACCCGCGGGGGAATGATTTGAACAAAATGGCGGAGGGAAAATAGAACTTAGTTATTATTGGTCTTTGTAGAAGCATTCCGGTCCACAGCGAAGGAAGAGGCAATATGTGATTAATAGACTTTGCGCCAGAGCCTGAGCCTTAGTCTGTTAAATTTGCGAAGCGTAACAGTTGAGATTTCGCTAGCCTGCGAGCAGGCTCTCTCTCCTCGGTGGGAGAGAAGGAGAGCCTGCACGCATCCCTTTGAATTTTGAATGCCGCCTCCTGATGTCACGCTGAGAGAGCTGTCAAAAATTAGCCAATCAGCGCGCACCCGAAGTAAACATTGAAAAAAGAATAGAAAACAGAAAGCCACCCGTTGTGTATTTCAATTTGCTCGAGGCAGAAACTCAAAAAAAAACTGTAAAGGAATTAAGACTTCGCCAGAAAAGCCTAAAACAACTATTGCTGATGCTGTAAAGCGTAGCTGAATATTCATTACGGTAATTCGTCGAAGTCCCTTCCGCGGAAAAAATGTTTCATTCGTTAGGGAAAAATTAAGCACACAAACTTCAAACAACGGGAATCGTAATAGAGAAATTCGTTTTCCCTGACCGCATCTCCTCTGTGTGAGAATCGTCGACCACAACTGCTGCAAAAATTTCGGTAAAGCGAAGCGGGGTTATCTTTTTTAATTTATTTTAATGAATCAAGACATTACATACATTACAATATTCTAATACCTACACCAATTTATTTCAAAGGTTTATTGAGTATTTGCGGAGTTACGAGGAGATCGAGCAATCATTTGTGGAGTCGCCTTTTCGGCTTAACCAAATACTTGCTAAAATCGTGTAGAGTTCCTCTATCGTTCTCTATCGTTAAATCAGCAACAGAGGCAGCCGAAAGGCCCATTTTTGTCCAAATGTGATCAGCGATAATGCTTTGTCGAGGACAGGAAACTACCACGGTGACATGAAGTCGCCCTCGTTGTATTTTGGCCGCTACGAAAAACAGTTGGGAAATAAGCCTTTTTCCCAATCCTGTGGATAACAGAGATAGAACTTCCTTCCTTCCAGTAGAGAAGCCATTGCATCGCGTCGCCCGACCTTTAATTATGTAAAGTTATGGTAAATTGCAACATTCTACAATTTTCTCAGACGCATTTCTGACCACCTCATCTCTGCGAAGCGAAGAGGCTTTCTTATTGTCGGAGCTTGTCACTGGTGACGTCACGATGTTATTTCATTTCAGCCAATCAGTATTTTGCGTCCAAAATTTGGACGCGACATTCAGAATACAAAGCCTTGCGGGCAGGCTCTCATTCTACCCCCAACCCCAGTCCCTCGGAGGGCCTGCTCGCAGGCTAAGATTTCGCCAACACGAGTGACACGAGTGGTTTATCCCGACAACCAGTAAGTAAAAATAATCTTCAGTTTTTATTTATTTTCATTTCTATGTTGTTTCAGAGTGGTCCGTAGAGGGTGTCCGTAGGGGTAGTCCGTGGACCGGTCCATAAGGCAGTCCGTTGACCCGGCCCGTATGGGGGTCTATGGACCGGGGGACAGTGTTTTTGGGTCACCCCATTGTAGAATGTCACCTGTGAGATCGAAAGCGACGAGAGCGAATGTTTCAAAATGTGAAATGCACATAAATGCAAAGATTTAATAAGGCCACTTTGAAATTTGCTTGTTTCATTCCTGTTTGATATCATTATTTTTCAAAGAGAATGCAAATCATCAGGAAAAGATGAACGTAAAAAAATCGACACAGAAAAATATATCGCTATCATGACGAATAATTCCTCTGCTTTTGTCAAAAAGTGGGCCAAATTTCTCACCTGAGTAAATTTCTGGATACCTTTAGTTAGTCAGTAAGTCAGTTCCTGTAGTTAGTAATTACATTGCATGTCTTGCCTGTATAAGTAACTTTATTGTATTTTATGCGTCCCGTGATTTATATTAGCATTAGTATTGTAAACCGCGCAAATATTGCATTGTAAACAGTGTTAATACCATGTTTTAAGTTGTGATTAGATTGTGATAAGGTCAACACTTTGTTGTAAATAATGTTAAAATTGTGAATAGTATAATTACTGAGTCGTAGGTAGTATTAGTATTGTTAATAGAGTAAGAAGCATGTAGTGTTAGTAATGTAATGCAGTCAATAAAAAAAAAAACAAAGAAAAAAAAAAACAGAAAAGACGAACAATAACAATAATTGTGTTCCTGCAATTTGCATAACAACCATTGCGCTGAAAACAAGTCGATCACACTTTTGTCACGTCATTCGCCGTGGAATACTTGTATTTATTTTTCCTTTCTTTTGGCTTTGTTAAGATGGAATGGATACAGAAGAGGTCAAAACAAAACAAGTTCCCCATCAAATTGCCCTACAGAATCTGCCTCTGTGGGACTCCAGGGCACATCAAACTTGATTCATGCTTATTTTATTTTTTCGCAGTGAACGCGACCTGAGTAGAATTCAGAACCAATCTCAATTTAAGCGGATTAGTCGCATGAGGGTATTTCTCACCCGGAAAAAAATCATCCAGCAACATCATATCCAGATGATTGGAAATATACATGAAGGTAGCAGATTTTTGAGTGTCTCGCGCGACTTAGCTTAAGCACGCGCATTTTTGAGACACGGACGATAACCGGAAGTGAGTTGTTTTCCCTTGTAACTTGTCTTCACACAACCACATTTACATTGCTAAGTATCTTTTATCCATTAGAAATGATTACCGTATTTACCCGTGTATAAGTCGACCTTTTATGGCCTCAAAAGAAGCTCCAAAAATCGCCCTCGACTTATACACGGGTCAAAGATTTTGAGCCAAGTTCCAGCTAAGTAATTTATTCAAAATTAACATAATAATGTTGTCTTGGGCATAACGAACGCAATGGAGAAAAGCCGACGTACATTGTAAAAGACTTTAAAATGAATGACAAAAGACTTCACAGCGAATGTGAGCAATTCCAGTTGAAATAAAAAAGGATTTGTCCAACTCTAAATGTTGAAGATACTCACAAGCACAAATATGAAATAGACACTGGAAATTTTCGTTTTCCAAAGGCAGAAAGCTCTATAAGGCATTTCTGTTTCTTCGAATAAAACACGATTGTTCAATGGCTTAGTAACCTGGCGCAATACCTCGTGTTTGTGTGCAAGCATCGTCACTCGTGTTTGCGTGAAAATGCTGGTTGGTAATGATTGTTTTTTATTCTTTATACAAACCTGGCAGATTTAAATGCTTTTGCAAACTTCGTATTGTTTGGTTTATGAGTTTTGTTTTGTTTGTCATTTGAGAAATTGTAAGTCAAGGACCAATTAAACCTTGCACATTTTCGCATTGTTGGCAAGTTATTATTTTTCAAAGATTGACTCCTGCTTCTGTGATGTTGCATTGTGCTTATCCTCTAAAGCCCTTTATCCTTGAACAACGAAACAGGTGAGTTTGAGGTTTACATGTTCGACAAAACACCCGCATATACAACAGCTGCTGAACAACAAAACTATTAAGCGCTTGAGGCCCTGATTTTTTTGTGCATCCACATTTCCAAAAATCGAAGAATACAAGATTAGTGTCGCATGAACATTTGACAAAGAAATTGAGAAGTTGCGTTTTCTGCCATCAAAAATGGGGGGTCGACTTAACATGGGATCGACCTATACACGGGTAAATACGGTAGTATAAAATCTGGAAGACGCCAATGTCCTAACAGGGTAAAAAAAACGTAAAAAAAAAGTAAACTAGCAACAATTCTAGCTTCACATTTATGTGAAATTCACAACAATGAATTCCTCTACATTCGCGGTGACAGTCCTACAAACGGTTTGCGTGGAAAAAGCCATTCTCATCACTACAGTGTACCTTGATAAACATTTCTTTGACTGGGATTTTTGGGTAGCAAAAAGGTTTTGTCTGATATTTATTCTGATTGCTATCATGCGACTAGTCTTCGTGCAAACGTAGTAAAAACTCAACATCATTGTGACGTTTGTTTACATGATACGTATCACTCCCGAGATTCGACCGTGCATTGCCCTGCAAATTCCGTCTTGTTGCGAGTTTTGTATATCACCTTCTTTCTGAAATGTTGCTGCAAAGAAGTTCTTGCAGTCAGGATTTTTTAACAGAAAGAAGTTCTTGCGGTGTCAACTTCTAACAGCAAAGAAGATCTTGCGGCTGGTAGGATTGTGGCGCAAGGAGCCGCAAGAAGCCGCAAGAAGCCGCAAGAAGTTGCCGGCTTGCGGACGCAAAAAGAAGTTCTTGCGCGTGCATTATTTTGCGCTGTACTGTTGTATTGTGTCCCCCACGTTGTTCTCAAAGAGTAATGAACTGAAGTGAAATTCAAACACCTGTGATACCTTTATCATTAAGGCCTGGATGAAGAAATCTGCAAGACATTCCCCAAGTGCATCCTCCTAACAAAACAAATACTTTCCAACATCATCTTGGCTCAAAATGGTGTCCTATGTATTGATTAGTTTAACATTATTTTGATTTTTGTCTGGTTACCTGGAAACAATGTATCTGCTACTGTACCATGCATTTTCCTTTATGTATTATTAACAGTGCTTCCTCTTTTGACACTTTCAAAGAAAAACTTACAAGGTAAATTCAAAACCTTATTCAATTGCTAAAGAATGCTTAACGTGTACTCACCAAATGTGAAATATCTGCAGACTTTTTTCCTCAAAGATAACCCACCTAAAGAAGAACACAGTGAAATTCCCTCAGGCCAGATTTATCTAGGAGCAACATAGACTTACCCGTAAACAAATTCTTGTTCACCAGGTACTATTATAATTCCATTCTTACATACCAGAGGTCTCCCCTTCTTCAATAACTTCTCCTTCCTCAGGGCCATCAGCCTAACAAGACAAAGAAATTGAAATAAGCTCAGGAGCTACCAATAACAATGTTTTACCATGTCAGTTGAAAAACCCAAGAATCCTGAATCATAGTATGTTTACCTCAACAGTTGGTATATGATGCTTCTCTTGAGTTTTTGTGTCTCTAGTAGCCTGAAAAAAGGTACACATTAAATTGAGAGATACATGATAACACGCAGTAAATAAATATTGTTATTATTAGTATTATTAAGATTATGAGCAGTATTCATAGAAAATTTAATTTAAAATGGGGAGCTTTCATCTGGGAAAATAACCTTTAGTTTCAGTTTCCTTTGTTGAGTTAGTCTGCTCTCCTTTGTCCGTAGAGCTACAACTTAACTCAACTTTCTTAACTATTAAATGAAGTAATCTCGCATTACTGAAGTGCATTTGACAGTTGCTTAGCCTGTGTTTCCATAGAGTTCCAAGCTAAAAAACTAAGCATGTGAAAACAAGGGACTGTCATCAGATTGAGATCAATACACGTGCATGCGAGTGTGCCCCTGCAAACAACAAAAGAATCTTTGGGGCACCTATTTTGGTGTCCCTTACAGAGGAAAAATCTCGATTCCTTTTGGCAAGACCACACAATTACCCAATCTGAACAAAATTAGGATGCCTTCTCCTTCAATCGAATCCAATTACTATTACCATTTTAATAATAATTATTATTAAGACTACAGCTACAATTGAAGGTGAATTAGAAGAGAAATATAGGGCTGCTTAGACTTTATCAAGACATTTAATTGCTGTGAAGCCTTAGCGAAGCAGCAACACTATTCTTGACAGACCGCGTGGAGCCTGGGCGCTTTATAATCTGTGAGCTCTCTCGATTCTGATTTTTTTGGGTGGCGATGATTTTGAGTAGCTGCAGTACGGTGGATCAGCGGCAGTAGTTTCCAAATTGTGCATGCTCAGTGCACATGGTTGCCCACTGATTTATCGTAGGCGAGTTACATAATTATAGTTTTTTCAACAGTGTTATCATGCAATTTTAGCGATCGCTGGAAGTAGTCATCAAGGTCACAAACGTTTTAGTGAAATTTCCAGGGGAAGGCAATGCTGCTTTATGAGTTTTTTCAGCGCTGTGTGTGCATAGTCGTTTCCTGTGCAGCACTGGGATACTGCTACAGTTGACCAAATTTTAATCGAAGGAGACAGGATGTAGTTGAATGCACTTGAAATCAAGCTCACTCGACAGTTCAATCGCCCGCCATTGAGGTCACAGAACAAAATGAATCGCCCTTGAGGTAACAAATTCGCCTTCTGAGGCAAACAATTCAAGACAATCACCCGTTGTCCTATACTATTTTTATATTGTTACAGTTGTGTTTTAAAAATGTCTCTTCTGTTTATGAATGTTCACAACCTTACCCTTTAAAAGAGAACATTGACCTCACTGTGATTACATTTTCAACTTGTATTTTAAAATGAAAGGGTGTCTTCTATTTCCAAATATATCTGGTATCTTCATATTTAAAGGAGAACACTCACCTCAGTATGATTACATTTGTTCACATTGTGTTTCGAAAAATTCTTTGTCTATTTGGAGAACATTGATACCACGTTTTCTTTCTGTTATTTAACAATTATTCCTCGAGCCCAAATGGGCTCTGAGTCAATAGCCCATGAGGCCGAAGGCCGAATGGGCTATTGACTCAGAGGCCATGAGGAAGTTGTTGATATGCTAATGAGTGACGCGCATCTAAAACAAAGGATTTCGGAGCTGTTTTACACGTAGTGCGGAAAAAGTGCGTATTATACACGGGTAAATATGGTACTCAAACAAAAACTCCAATTCGCTTTTTGAAGGTTTTTGAAGGCGGGGCCATTGAAGACTGGCATGTATGTCAGTAATTTTGTGATCTTCCTCTGCATACCAAGCAAATGGTTGTGTACTGGATTTGCCTTTGCATTACTGAGTTAACTGGCTAATTTCACCTTAATGCATCAATTCTTGGACAAATGAATGTAGTGATCCAAGATTTCAAATCTTGTGACCACAAGGATTACAAACCAACCAGGGTTGAATGGGTTAATTCACAGTTTGAACTCAGGCTCTGAAAAATTGTGCAAGATTTTTTCCTTTTTTTCCCTGATACTAAATGGTGCATTCCTAATAATTACTTTTACCTTGTTATCTTCATCAGAAAGAATCTCTCCTTCTTCTCCCTCTTCCTGTTCATCATCTTCTAATTCACCTTCTTCTTTATCATCATCGTCACTTTTCATTCCATTTCTATCTTGTTGTGCTGCAGCAATTTCTCCTTCATCCTCTTCATAATCAAGTTCTCCTTCTTCCTCTTCTTCAAATACCTCTGCTTTGTCATTGAGTTTTGTAGTCAAGTGAATGCTTGCAGTGGAAGTTGTCCATTCAGACTTACTGCTGTTGCTGTCCAGTGATACTCCCTGGACCCTTTCAGCTGGTATATTTTCTCTTGCACAACTTGATGAAACATTTTTGCTGGTGTCATCACTTTTAACTGGGACATCACTCAATTGGGGGTCCATTGGCCCTGTAAAAATTACAAAATTACAACACCTTCACAATAATTAAATTACTATTATCTTAATAATATTGATCTATAACATTATAGTAATACACTGTAATACTGTATTTAGCCGAGCACAAGTGCTCTACTAATTAGGGAGACTACAGAACAAATCAAATCAAATGTTGGTTTTTAAGTAAAGGAGAAAACAGAAGTACCCAGGGTAAACCCTCTTGGAGCAGAGAACCAACAAACTCAACCCACATATGGACTTAAATACAGGAATTCCCAGGCTATATTGGTGGAAGGCGAGTGCTTTCACCACTACACCATCGATAATAATGCCATTGTTATATATGTGCATCTTCAGTATGTACTCATGTTGGCTCTGCTGTTATTATGCAGAATTTAACATCTCATAGCCAGGAAACTGTAACCTTTATGGCAGTGCATTTTCTGGAGCATAAAGTATGTTACCATCAATTAATACAGTTCCAAATGAAATGATTTTGTATTCGTTATTGAGGTTTAAAAAGTGTACTTTGAAACATTTGTATATTATCCATTCATCAGGTGTGTGAATAAAGACTTGCGTTCTCATAGTGCTGTCTTTCTTTGTTTAGCTGCGATTGTTGAAAGGAAAGTCTGGATATAAATATAACAAAGCAATCAACCTCTGGTCCCTAAGGAAATTAGTAAGTTGTGTTTTCCCTTTGACTTTGTCTCAGGAAACACCAGGACTCTCTGGAAAACAGGACCATACATTAACTGTATAATATAGCCTAAATCATTAGCTTTTCATATGGTTTGGTCAGAGTGTGCGATGATCTCAAACATGATCACAGGGCTTGAAATTGTGACTCACTGGTCGCCAATTTGACCAAAAATTGTGTGCTGGTGACTATATTTTGAGAACTGGTCACCAGATGGCAAATCACGTTTTGCCTGGTAACCCAGGATAAACAGTAGACAACCTCTGTATTTGAATCTTTATATGATGAAGTAATTCGGAACTCGCAGCTAGAACACCACTCACCTTTCTTTTCCCACTAAAATAATGAAAAGAACACGACTCATCTTTCTTTTCCCACTAAAATAATGTCTAAATACTACAAGAAATTAGTTTCACACACTGTTAATTAATAGCACAAAATGTACTTTGATACTTCAATCACCCCGTTTACTAGGTGCCATAATGAATAAATGATATACGAAATGAATCATGACTTCATGGGATCATGGGCGCACTTAAACACCATGTGCTTCTTGCTGGTTACGTGAGTTTTTGCGGCCGGAAGACGAAGATTTGGCCAGAAGGTTAATTGAAAATTCAAATCCATCGTCAGTTGTTAATGCTGAAAATATAGATTACCGAAGGACCTCCTCAGAATTAGCTTGGTATTGATAATATGATAATTATTGAGAATGAACCTAGACATTGCATAATGAGTTTGAAATTTGTATGGAACCTTCAAAAAGCCCTGGTGTCCCTTCTGTTAGAAAGCGGACACCTGCAAAATTGACAACACAAGGTGATTAATAAATGGAGATAAATATCGGTGGAAAAGTACTTTAAGAAAACAAGTTCCTCTGATTCTAGAGGCTACTGAAACCGTACAAGGCGCTCCATTTATTTTATTCGGGTTGGAGACTCCTAAGAGCATTGCAGTTGTGTGGGGGCCTAGGCCTAGCAATTTTAGCGTTGCGTTTACTCGCGATAAAGGTAAGTTGCTTACGCAAGCTGTAGGAGAATAAAGAAACTACGTTTTGAAGAGGTGAAAAGCAAGATGATAAAGGACTCAAGTTTGCCTTGCTATGGAAAACACGGACTTAAAACGTTTTGTTCAAATAACCGTAAGGTACACCATCACCAAATTAAAGACAAAAGCCAAAAACAAGAGTGGCGGCTTTAAAGGTCTTTCTTGTGATGTTTTTTTCTTGCTATTTAACAATTATGACTTTCCTTGTATGTAAAGTAACATTTAAAATCATGTTTTTACGTAAGTCATATATTAAATAAGTTGGCAACCAAAATTTATTATGCAGCAACCAAATTTTTCCCATTTGTTGCCAGCTGGCACCCAAGCAAAAAAGTTAATTTCAAGCCCTAGATCAGCGGCCACAATTAAGGTATTATCTGGTACTATTACTGTATTTGCATGTATGCACTGGCCGCACATAATTCATTTGAGTGCAAATAAACTTTGCGCAAAAAAGGGGTGCAACCTGCACATGGTATAACTAACATCCTAATGTATAAATAAACATGGCCTATACATACCATATTTACCCGTGTATAAGTCGATCCCATGTATAAGTCGACCCCCATTTTTGATGGCAAAAAATGCAATTTCTTAATTTCTTTGTTAAATGTTCATGGGACACTAATCTTGTATTCTTCGATTTCTGGAAATGTGGATACACAAAAAAATGATTTCAGGGCCTCAAGCGCTTAATAGTTTTGTTGTTAAACAGCTGTTGTATATGCGGGCATTTTGTCCTTGAGTTTCGAAAAAGTTCTCAGAAAATCGAACATGTAAACCTCAAACTCACGTGTTTCGTTGTTCAAGGATAAAGGGCTTTAGAGGATAAGCACAATGCAACATCACAAAAGCAGGAGTCAATCTTTGAAAATAACTTGCGAACGATGCGAAAATGTGCAAGGTTTAATTGGTCCTTGACTTATAATTTCTCAAATGACAAACAAAACAAAACTCATAAACCAAACAATACGAAGTTTGCAAAAGCATTTAAATCTGCCAGGTTCGTATAAAGAATAAGAAACATTCATTACCAACCAGCATTTTCACCAACGCGAGTGACGACGCACGAGGTATTGCGCCAGGTTACTAAGCCGTTGAACGATCGTGTCTTATTCGAAGAAACAGAAATGACTTTTAAAGCTTTCTGCCTTTGGAAAACGAAAATTTCCAGTGTCTATTTTATATTTGTGCTTGTGAGTATCTTCAACATTTAGAGTTGGACAAATCCTTTTTCAATTCAACTGGAATTGCTTACATTCGTTTTGAAGTCTTTTGTCATTCATTTTGAAGTCTTTTACGTCGGCTTTTGTCCACTGCCGTCGTTATGCCCAAGACAACGTTAACGTTATTACCGGTATGTTAATTTTGAATAAATTACTTAGCTGGAACTTGGCTCAAAATCTTTGCCCCGTGTATAAGTCGAGGGCGATTTTTGGAGCTTCTTTTGAGGCCTTAAAAGGTCGACTTATACACGGGTAAATACGGTAAGAGAATGTGGTGCTGTAATTCTGTTATATCTGCTCCTAGGTTGAAATCTTTTAAAACTCAATTATTTAATTATCTATGTAACTAACCAGAGTTAACTGAATAGAGTGTAATGTGTAGTGCTAGATCTTCTATCCAATATGAACCATGTGAGCGTTAGGGTTAGGGTTAGGAAATGGGCCCACACAAGGACAGAGAAAAACTCTGACCAGGGTGGGAATTGAACCCACGACCTTCGGGTTAGATCTTCGCCGCTCTACCGACTAAGCTACAAGGTCAGACGGGAGCAGGCCGTGGGAACTGAAGATGTTAAAGTCACGGCAATGAACATTGTAAAAATACAAGGAAAGGTTACGTTTATACAAACGTTGGCCGTGTAGCACTTATAACTATAAAAAACTGTGATAAAACATATCTTAACATGGTAAAAAATACTTATCAGGTTAAACTTGTTTGAAAATTACAATCTATAGATACTAAAAGCTCCCTAAAGGAGCCTGTATGGGAAAAGAAAGAAACAACAAAAATTAAACAAAACGTTTGACATGTATGGAGTCCGTCTGGGTATTCAAATTAGGCTTGAGACTCTTAATGAAGAGCATTTAGCAGACTAAGCAAACACTTTCTTAAGACCTTCAATAGGTTCTCTTTCAAAAGATTTTTCCTACCGTGAACTTCCAAAACATGTCAGCCAATTGTTGAATTTTTATATTCAGCAATGCGTTGGTGAAGGTGTCAAACTTTATACCCAACTTAACCTGCATCACACGGATCATATTTAAAATAACAAACAACACATTGCTGATTCACAACTGATAGCTTGATTTCATTGGGTTTAAGATCTTGACCCAATTTTGTGCTCACAAAAACCAGCTGTACTGTAAAACCAATCTTATGACTTAGATCGCATAATAATAATAATGATTTCCGTAATTTGCCCGGGGCAAATTTGATTGCTTAGCCTCATCTAAACACTCGGGGGAGTTGGGAGGATTCTCAACAGTTAAGCAAAACCTCTACTGCATCTCAGGTTTGCATAACTGTCTTGAATTCTCCTAACTCCCCTGAGTGTTCAGATTAGGCTATGTAAACACAGAAAAAGCCCTCTACTGCTTAAATAGTACAGTGGTAAAAATTAAACATTAGACAAAGTTTTTTCCATAATAGTAAAAACATGTTTAAATTATATCAAGAGCGCTGCAAAATTTAGAAAGAAACCATATTTCCCTATTAAGAAATTTGATTGGTTTTCCTAACGTGTGATACGCTAATAAAGCATACATAAACAATGACATGCGTAATCATGAATCCTATAATTATTACAGGATTACGACAACATTGCTCGCATACAATCAAAAAATCCAACACACTGCAAGCAAAGGGTCAAATAATTACACTTCACTTAGTAAAACAAGCAAAAGCTGTGCCTGACAATCAATCACATTGATCGATAATTGCACAAGAAGATGTTTTGGGGTTCACGATCTTTAGGAACTTACCAAATAGGGTCCACGCAGAACAAACGGA
>NC_090869.1:40983163-40988163 GCF_036669935.1 Montipora foliosa
AGTGGCTGCGTTGTGTAGTTCAATTAGCTGGTCTCTGGATAGGTTCAGTTCATGGGTCTTATTAAACCAGTCAACATGGAAAGCCTTGTCAGCTAAAATCTGGATAGTTTCATCTAGTCGTACATTGCTAAATAAAGAGGTGACATCGTAGGATACTAGAATGTCACCTCTGTTGATGTCAAGTCTTTGTACTTTGTTGACAAACTCAAAAGTGTCTCAGTTTGACCGTGTACTGATTGCATAAGAGTGGTTTCAATTTCTCATCCAGCCAGTTAGCCAACGCATAGTTGTAAGTATGTGTAGCGGAGAGAGCAAGTTGCAAGTTGCTCCTTATGCGTCTTAGGTAGGTCATATGGCATATAGGTGTGCGAGTCTAGAACCTTTGGGGCGGGCCGGATGGAGTCGGCAATGGGCTTGGGTAGTACTTTAGATATGACAGCACTGATTTGCTTTTCCCGTTGTAATACCGGATGATAATATTTCACTGGCCTTCCTCTTGTTTTGCGTCTCTCTGTATCAACTGGTCTAAATTTGCTAGTGTCATTGATGGAGGCTTCAGATAGCAGGCGCAGATATTCGGATTTGATGTCCATTACAACAACTCCGGAACCCTTATCTGGCTTTGTAACAACTATGTCGTCCCGATTTCTCAGCTGTTCGATGGCTTCAAAAGGGTTTTTGGAAGTTTAAGTCATTGTTAACCAACAATGTTTAGTTTATAAATTTCAATGAAACCTTAGCCTGCTTGCAGGCGGTAGTTGTTGTGTCGCCACGACACACTATCAGACGCCATATTGGAAGAGCGTGGGATAGGTCTGGGCCCCGTGACAAAACTCCGCCCCCCTCCACTCGCTCGCTTTGTCGACCCTCAACCCCGCCCAGACCTAGCCGCGCGAATCCAAGATGGCGACCACATTACGAATTCCGGTTTTTCGACCATCCAACCGCCTGCGTGCAGGCTAATGAAACCTGTGCGATGCAGGATATGTTGGTTACACTCGCGGCCACATCCACGAACGCGTTGATGGACACAAACCAAAAATCGTCAATTTGTAAACATTATTTTAGCGAACATAACTCGAATGTACCACCTTGTCTTTTAGAACAATTTCTCGTGCTTACTAAATGTTCTAACAAATTTGATTGCCTAATTAATGACATGCCTTTTATAAGAAAAGTTAAACCATCCCAAAACGTGCAATCGGACTCCATTCGCGCGAAAGTACGTGAAAGTATTCATTTGAAGAGGGTATATACATAAGGACCAGAAACCCATAAGAGTTGAAACGTGTAACGCACGTTCACAGCTTCTGAATATTCAGTGCGAACTGATTGGTTGAATGTTTCAGTGCTAAGTACCATATTTGGAAAGCCCTCGCTCTTGTTGTTCCAAATATGGTACTTAGCAAATTGAATATTCAGAAGCTTGTTTCCCAGAACACAAGAGGCCGTTACGTGTTTCAACCCTTATGGGTTTCTGATAAGGACCCATAAGTAAAAAAATTGCATTAAATTTACTCCACATACCTGCAACGGTTTTAGCCATAAACTGATTCTGTATAAATTAACGATAATATATAAACACTTATATACTGACATTCAATTTAGCCGTAAATTAACGGCTAAGTTTGTCCTCTGTAATATACAAGGCCCCTTATTTAATTAGCCGTAAATTAACGGCAAATGGCTAATGTACCGTACAAAAACAAAGTTTTAAAGGCTCCTCAAATCAAGTAACATCAAGATGTCTAATGACCAGCTTGGTAATTGTAATTGTAACAAATTCAGTTCCATTAAATGTGTGCAAATGTGCAAATTCTAAGCTTAATTAATTTAAGAGTAATTTGGTATTTTAACTGTCAAACCCGACTGCAGGACAGTATTTGTTAAATAAAAGAAGCATCGATAACCCAGAATGGATCTGTTCCCGTTGTTATAAACATTTCAAAAAAGGCAAAATACTACCGTGTGCAGTTAAAAATGGAATGCTATTTTCCAGCGAAACCAGAATTTTTCGATTTGATTGAGTTAGCGTGCAGGCTTTTGGCACCAAGGTTGCGGTCAGTGTAAAATGCAGACTGAGGTTACATTGCAACTGTTGAAAAAGCCCAAACCCTTTAGCAATGCTAACAGTTAAGCCTTAATATTGTTTTAGGCCTAATTAGGCCTAATTAGGCCTAAGGTTAGTATTTCTAAGGGGTTTGGGCTTTTTCAACAGTTACGTTGTAATCTCAGTCTGCATTTTACCCGGCCCCTGGTCTGCAGTCTGCATTTTACACTGACCGCCAAGGTTGGCCTTTCAAACGATTCTTCAAGCTCCCGGTAAACCACGTGACAAGTGCCTGTTCACCGACCGGTGTGACATTGAGTGGATTACACTTCGTGTGAGCCACACAAAAATCAACTGACCACAAAAAAGCGAGTACTCTCGTCATTGAAGGTTCTCTTTAGACTTTTTAACAGCCGTTTCTGTGCTATTAGGGAGCTTACGCAACAGGACGGCAGAATGACTAAAAAATGTCGCGTAAGATTGGGAACGCACAGTCTCGCGCGACATTTTTTCGTCATTCTGTTGTCCTGAGTCTTCCAGCCGTCCTGTTGCGTAAGCTTCCTGTTACTTTAAGAAACCACAGAGGCTACGGCGTCGAAATATAACTTTGAGCCATCTTAAGCTTCCATCTTGTTATGTTGTACAATATGGGCGTAGTATCCAGTACTGAATTGGTACGGGTGGATTTGAATTAAGTAAAAAGAGGAAAAGTGAAAGATTCACTGTTGTATGGCCACGTTGTCTTCAAAACCTTAAAATTTGTCATTTCAAGTTGTTGTTTTGACGAGGGAAAGAAATCTACAAAAATACGTGCAGTATGCTCACTTATAAGTTCTTCTTTTAACAGATTTCATTACAGGACATTACTTTTTGGCGTTCTCGTTTCCGTAGCCGTCATTTCTTTAACTCCCTATTTTCAGCCGTGACACTGCAACTGTTTGACAAACTGATCTACTTGTTGGCGAAATTGTTTTGGGAGCCCGCGTTCCTTGAGGAGGATGATACCGGACTCCCAAAACGGCTGGAAATCGAGCCTACATAGTACAAATCCGCGTTTTATCACCCAGAACCACCCAGTCACATTTACTGTTTCAGTTAAATTTGGCTTGTAGATAGGGATTGCCTTGTAAATGCTTAACATTGACATAACTGGCTGTATATCAGTAGCTAAGTATTCACAGAAGAAAATATGTGACAAAAAAACTCATTCATTGTGTAACTGATTTGTTTTCTATTTGTATGTTTATTTAATTATTGCCGTAAAAGTCAACTCAAGGTACTTCTTTAAGTAATACTTAAAATTAGGAAGCTAAACGACGTTCACAAAACACAATATTGACATTGAGAAAGTCACTGCAGTCCTGACCTAGGCTTTATTTCTCATGCATCCCTTTTGATAGTGTCAAAAAGAAGACCAAACACCACTCTGCGTCTGATATGATGCACCATAACGGTTAACCCTAACTTGAAATGCAAATTTTTGGTACTTAGTTTTCCACCAAGGGTGCTTTTTTTAAAAATCTATCGTTAGCTCTTAAACTATTGATTCCAGGGAGAGATACTTAAAATATTTTAATGTATCTAACGCCAAACGATTTTATCCATCAACTGAGGGCGAGCTTGGGCGCCCGAGCAGTGCATGGGTTAATAAAATTACACACACTGTAAAAAAATTAATAGTCACTGCTGTGAGTCCCTGGATGTTATCTTGTACTTGTACATAGAGCAAACATAGCAAAAGGCAGTTTTAACATGATTCTATAAGAACTTGAATGTCTTGAAAGACAAGAAGTAGGTGCACTACAAAAGCCATTTTTCCAATCCCAAGTGTAAGATGAAACAACAGCTTATTAGCAACAAAGTTCAACCTTGCACCATCAAGGTATTTGAAAAATAACTACAAAATGGATCCTACAAGATAAGGTCCAAAGGAGACACAAGTGTCTAGCTTTCATCTTGACCAAATTTTGTTTAGGCAAATTAAACATTTAAACTCAAGAAAACAATTGCCCATTTTGAAAACAGGCAATAGACCAGAACTGCTCCCTCAAAGTTGTACCCAATTCAAACCATTCGGGGATAAAACGCTTTGTTCCAAGTATTTTGCTACACTATAATGCAAATACAATACACAAAGAAACCCTGGTAGATTTGAAGCGGGTACAACATCGAGTTAGTAGATCTGGCCTATTATTTTAACTAATATACGCAAATGTAAGTGTCACTCTAGTGTCTGGAATTTACTTTTTTTGTGGGCACTACGAGGCTACGATTATTTTCCAGTAGCTAGATGGCAAATGTGGTCAACATTCGATGTTTCTTTGCAATACTTAGGGACTTAATGTATGATGGTAGTAAAGAAAAATCATGGCGTGGCAAGATGTTGAGGATACAAGTTGGAAGGCAAATTAAAAAGTAGTTCTTTGAGTGTAACAATTCTGGTTGTCAACGTGTAAGTTTTAGTTGCACTGGTAAGCAATGGTCGCAATTTTTGGACCCTGCAATTAGTGAAAGTGGCATTACTTGGATTAGCCGAGTACTTTTGAGTGCACCTCTATGTTTGTAAATTAAAACACCTAAGGGCCAAACTAAGCTAGACTTGCTTGTCCACCTAGATGAAAAGTACCATGCGGTCTCAGGCCTAGTTGAGCCTAAACTAAACATAGAAATGCTAGGAAGAAATCAAAGCCAAATTTCAATTTAAACCCACTGAGTTACACTTGTCATCATCCCACTCATGAAAGAAATACAAGGTGCATCGAAACCAACATTCTGGACAATAATCTAAGTAACACAAATATACCCATAATGTAAATGTATTCTAGAGAAACAGCCATAACATTGTCTTTCTCTTTGGAAAACGCTGCAAATTTTAACCAAGGGAATCCAAAATGCAACAACAATAATAATTGTGGTCTTTTGGAAGTCAATTCACTGTTGTCCCACAACC
>NC_090869.1:40993163-41005663 GCF_036669935.1 Montipora foliosa
TCTGTTCTAGACAAAGGTCCTCCGGGCATCATGTAACCTGCCTTATCAGAGCTTTAAAGATATGCCAAAAATTGCAATACAGAGAAAAAAGCAGCTCTAAGCAAATCAAAAATAAACACTCAGCTTTAAGTTTATATCCCTCGGATGCTTTGACTTGAATAACTGCGTAGCCACCAGTGTGGACCACAGATATCATGATATGTCAAACTGGGTTGAAACCAGCGAAAAATGCAGAAAGAAAACATCTTCCAACCCGTTTTCCACATGAACACGAAAAGCGTTGACTGTGTAAGAACTATAGTTGGTGTAGTGTAGCCGTGTAGCCGCGTCAAGAAACAGAAAGCGCGCGAAAAATGAAGCCTCGTTTATGTTTAGGTGAGTTAACCTGGGTTGAGCCTGCAATCGAATCGAAAACCAGTACCTGGTCAGCGGTCAAATAAAAAAAAACCAGCTGACCTTGGTGAGTTCTTAGCTTAAGCCCGCGATATCCGAGATAATGGTCATTGGCATACATGGAGGGGTGAACGTACGTACGGACGGTCGATGACGTCATGGCTATAAAACCAAGATTTCTCGCATCGATGGGTTACCATATTTTCTTAACAATGGTGCTCCGCGCGCGTCTTGTCCTTTTTTGGTCATAAGGGGAACACGTTAAGTATATCCGAAAAATTGTGCGGTGTGTAAACACGAGTTACCACTCTAACAGCTACCACAAAAGGTATAAGGCTCAAAAATATTCGAACTTTTTAAAAAATAAAATACTGCTATAAAGACAAAGATACAACTGTTTCTAAAGAAATGGCATAAACAAGCCATATTAATAAAACAACTATTGTTCGAAAACCAAAAGGATAAAATTAGATTGAATTAGTTGCCTCCTTAACTCCTTTGCATGCCACCAAACACACTGAGAAAGTCTGGACACAAGTTTCAAAAGGTTATCATTCAAACAGGCTTTTAACTCTCCGTGTTGTTTTTAACGAATTTACCCAATTTTGAGAAGTTTATCTCCAATACTTCAAAACGTTCAAACTGCGTAAAATCCTAAAAAATTGGAGAAAATAGGAGGCAAGCCAAAAAAATAGGAAAAAATTGAAACTGGACACCCTGTAATGGTCGCAGTAAGTAAATGGTTGGTAAAACATGAAATTCAATGCTGAACTTACCATTGCGCTTCTGATGTCAATATGAACCAGCAAACTGCTCAGCTCAAACTCATCACTGTAGGCATTCTTTAAAGGCACCGATCTGTAACCTGGGTGCGAGTAAACAGGAAAAATTTTCTAAATCAAATCAATTATGACGACAATCCCTAAGCCTAGTGTTCGTCAAATGTTCAAGAAGCCACGGCCAGCTAATGAATGCATGAAATCAACTTTTTGGTGTAAGTAGGATGAATAGACCGAATGCATAAATGGCGGACAAAAAATATTCTTTTGTTTATGTGCTAATTAGACTCACTAGCCTCGTTTGCATGGACAAAATACAAAAGAAATGTTGCTTGAGAACGAGGCTAGTGAGGTAGTTAGCACATAAACAAAAGAAAACATTTCTGGCCGCCATTTATGCACTCGGTCTATATGTGGTTTCTTTGCAACTGCTTAACCCATCGACTCTTGGGAGCGAGACTACACAGATTTTATTCTAACGCCAAACGATTTTACTCGTGACTGAGGCGCCTGAGGTGCGACTAGGTCAAACCCATTGACTCCTGGCCAGGCCATTTCACTCGTCTGCTGATCTTTTGCTTTAAAAATCATTTTAAATCAACACCCCAATATATTTGAGAACAGCAGCATCACCTTCCTTCCCGCTAATGCCGAGGCAATTGCCTGGATGCAGGTAATGACTGGACCATTTTTAATAATCAAGTTTAATAGCACTAGTTAAAAGTGTAGAACATTAAGCTCGTGACATATCAGCAGTAACTTAATGATGTAGGGTGGATTACATTAATATGACAAGCTTCTTTTGAATAAAAGCAGACGTAAAAGAAAAAATTCTGAGCTCACTTATTGTAAAATAATTATATGAAAAGGACCTCAATTTAAGAAGATTTACAATTATTCGTCTTTCTTAACCCATCGACTCCTTTGGAGTGAGACTTGACAGATTTTACTGAGTCCGATACCAGATGATTTTACTTGTCGATGGCGGGTACTTCAGGAGTCAATGCGTGAAAGTGATTCCAGTGTAGCACATACCTGTTTTCAGGCTACACATGGGAAAGATAGCATGACCAATGAAGTTAGGTTCGCCAAACATGTCTTCATCATTGACAACAAAGCGGAGATAAGCTAAGGTTGGGTTGATGACATCCACATCAAACTTGACCCACCACACAGGGTTCAAACCATTGTCAGCTACAACAGGACAAATAAAATGATATTGAAACAACACTAGACCTCTTAGCAGCTTCATTATGAGACACGAGGCTTGCAAATAGAAACTTCAGCTGTCCCACAGAGACCACAACATGCGAATTTGTTGAGAGTTTACATTTTTTTTTTGTTGAGCACTTTTTAAGGATGATGAAAATACATGATAAGCCCTTTCAGTGTAATAATAATAATAATAATAATAATAATAATAATAATAATAATAATAATAATAATAATAATAATAATAATAATAATAATAATAATAATAATAATAATAATAATAATAATAATAATAATAATAATAATGCAGTAATGCAGTAATGCCAGTTTTAAAGAGAGGAGGAGAACTGAAAATACCCAAGGTTGGAAAGAGATGCCATTATATGGGCAATTTGCGAGACAGAGCGAAGATCAAAGAAACGATGAAACATTGACTTGGTTAAAAGAAGGAAAGCTTAAGGTAATTCCTTAGTATTGTATTGCGCATCCCTACTGCGCAAGATTTTCGCGTCATTAGCACGCGCACATGAGCACGTGCGCATACAAAACGTAAGAGATTTCGCTCAAACTAAACCCGATAGCGAAATAAATGCTCCTTTTCTCTCAAACGAGCAGGGTGACCCCCGATTTTTTTTTCAGGTATTTGCTAAGAAAAGTCTAATAAAAAACATATTTGAAGAAGAAAAAAAGTTTGATAGTAGAACATGATTTTTTTTTTGGAAAACAGTTCCGTACTGGGTGTATTTTACCCAAGGCGAGGACTTCAAGCTAACCACGGAACTGTCCCACAAAGTGCACTATTCCCACAACCAGGGAATCAAAGACGGCGTAAATGAAGCAATACTGCTTATGTAAATAAAAGAAGCTTTATTTTCAAAATAAAATGTTGTCTTTGAAGTAAGCAAGGCTTAATTCTGTATGAAGGTGATTCGAATTTTTAACGCGAAAACAGTAAAAATACCCTATTTTAAGAGCCTGCTGACGCGTAAACAACACGGTGACCCCATTTTTTTATTGCATTTTTTTAATGTTCATATCATGAACGTTAATTATGCCAAGTTTCCAAAAAAGTTTGATAGTAGAACAATTTCAAGGGAATTACCTTAAAAAAGAAACGGAGTCTCTTATTATTGCAGCACAAGATCAAGCAATAAGAACAAATTACGTAAAAGCAACGATCGACAGGTCACAGGATGATCCCAAATGTACAATATGTAAACAAAACAATGAGACCATCATCCAAATTGTAACTGGCGCAGAAGGAATACAAAAAGAAGCATGACAATGTAGCTAGGGCAGTTCACTGGGACCTGTCAGAAAAATATGGGTTTGAGCGAAGTGAGAGGTGGTATGACCATGTCCCGGACAGTGTACTTGAAAATGAGGATAACAAGATGCTCGGGGAATTTAGTGTACGGACAGACCATGAGATCGAGACTAGGAGACCGGATTTATTAATCAATGACAAAAGTGAGAAGAACTGCCAAATCATAGACGTGGCAATCCCGGAAGATGGAAGGGTGACAGCAAAAGAAGATCAGAAAGTAGAAAAATAACAAAACCTTGCGAGAGAAGTTCGAAAGATGTGGGGAGTAAGAACAAAGGTGATACCCATAGTGGTAGGGGCGTTGCGAACAATACCACTGAGGTTAAAAGAAAATCTGACGACCATAGGTGTAGACACATCCATTGAACTGATTCAGAGATCTGTACTGTTGGGATCGACAAGGATTCTTAGGAAAGTGCTGGAAATGTAGGCAGGAGAGGAAAGTACAATGAAGGACGCTTCTTGGTTTCCTAAGACAACTGGTTGTTGGCCGGAACCAATGAAACCAGATTCTACCTGAGATTATTAGCAATAATAATAATGATCATGTGATCCCCCTTTTGTACTGGACCTGAAAGGTGTTGTCTTCCTATACTTCCTTTCTCTTAAATTTTCTATGTCACCCCTTTCGAGTCTAGTGCAACAAGATGTCAACAGGTTTATAAGCCTAATGAAGAATGTTTTGTTATTTGGCAGTGAAGCAGCCAACAGAGAAAGCAGTCATGTGGTGTAAACGAGAAAAAAATCAAGCAACATAAAGATGTTACCTTTGGTTTCCGTTTTAAACTTGGTATTGTCATATGGTGCCCCAACAATCTCAACTTCAACAAATGGAGACGCTATACCACGGCCTGATTTATTCAGATGTCTTGCAGCAATAATCTACACACAAGAAACATCAAGATTAATGATTAATTACATTTTCAGCAGAACAATTCAGTCAAGATTCTTGATTTCAACTTCAGAAGGTTTTCTATAGGGGAGAAGAGAGAAGTCCATGGATGGGATGGATTGAAAAAACTTAAGGCTGCTCTAAATTTCACCATTTGGCCTTCAAACGTTTTGAAGATTATCGTTTTAACCTTTACTTTTATCTCCATTCATACCTCTTTCATGTATTTTTGTAAGTGCATTGGTTATCCGTAAGGAAATAATCGAAGCAAATTCTGATTTTATATGCCATATATCTGCATTTGCATTACAGTAAAAGAAGGCAAAAGAAAGAAAATGCACTTCAGACTCAAGATAATGGCAGAAGAACTGGATGGACTATGCACCCCTAGTGTAAATCATTGTTATAAATAATTAGATATTAGGTTATGAACTGGGAAAGGTTAGGTGTTGCTCTGTTATCTTTGAATGTTATCGTCAATGTCTGAACTATTCTTACTGTTAGGGTGAGAGTCAGTGGCTCAACTGCAGCTGCTCCAGCAGCATCTCTTCTGTAAAGTTCAAATTTATCATGGCGGAGGCACTCAGGCTGCAAAACATAGCCACATCTAAAAAAATAATTAATATTTTTAAAAGAAATCATGTTAACATTCAAGCTCATTATAGCATGAAACAAGAAGGGGGGGGGGGAGGAAATGTGAGGCATGGTGGCCTTGAGGTTGGCTTGCCTTATACAAATAAGTGGCCTGTGTTCGTGGTGGTTACTTTACGTTCCTTTGGCAACACTTGCCTCCGACATTGCCTCTCTTTACCTTGGGGCATAAAATGGGTACCAGCAATTTTTTACTGAGTGGAAGTAACCTTAAGATGGAAATAGATTTGCATCCCATCCAGAATTGGGGGGGGGGGGGGGGGTTTAAGGGGTAGAAATACTCCGAGTTACTTAATTGGGTTAAGCTCCCCACAGGATTGGCCACCTAGCCTTGAACTGTGGAGGGTGTTAATTTCAGGTTGCAACAAAAACAAAATATGTTAAGCCTAAGGATATCAACTTTGTAAAGGTTTGGGTTGTTTCTGTTATGGTAAAACACCCTGCACTTAACACCCTCCACTTGAACTATTCAACAATAATTTATCAGTCCATGCACAGCATACAAGTTTCTAAAGAAAATGTGGTGCTGCATCGGTGGGAGAGTTAAACAGGAAAATTTGGTTTCATCAAACGTGTTGATAAAAGTCGAATTACCACCGAGAACGATTTGGAATGCTGACGTTTCGAGCGTTAGCCCTTCATCAGAGCGAATAGAAGAATTGTGGGTGTTGTTGGTTTTTATGCGGGTGTGGAGGAGCTTTGCCATTGGTGGAAATATAGTAACATAAATTGTGAATAAATTAATGAAATGAGAGACGTTCACTGATTCCGTGAGGATAGAGTGTACTTAGTTGCCAGATTTTTTGTTCCTGATTTTTGCGGCTTTCTGTGTTCCCGTGGTGTAAGGATACACCGCAAATTGTCGTGTTGTGGTGGGAGTGATTAGGAAGATTGAAATGGTGCGCAACTGGTTTTGATGCATCTGAGTCGCTTTTTTTCTACATCTCGTAGGTGTTCGCAAAAGCGGTCCGCCAATCTTCTTCCTGTTTCGCCTATAGGTCTTCTTACATAGTGTGCAGGTTATGCAATAGATGACATTTGCGGAGATGCATGTAAAGTGGTCTGTGATTTTAACGGATCGATTCGGTCCGGAGATCTTAACCATGTTAGAAACAAAAGGACAAGTTTTGCATCGTGTGCGTGTAGATTTGAACGTTTCCGGTTGGTTGTCAGACTTGAAAGCGCTCCTAACTAGAAAGTTACCTATGTTTTTGTCTTGTTTGATGAAATTAGTTTCGGGATCATTGCGGAGAATTTTGAAGTTTTCGAGAATTACATTTTTGACAGCAAGGTTTTGTGGATGGTAGGAGAGGGTGAATGGAATTCTGTTGGTTTATTCGTTCCGTGACGTTTCTAGTGCGGTTTGCCGATAGATTTCTTGGGCAAAGGTACCAACATATACAGCATGTGCTATTTAAAGAGTGTGGTTTTGTCCAATTTTTGAACTATGGTGTTATCTACAACCAATGTCATCAATATTGTTTTGTTAAACCACGGGCATTATAAATTGAAGAAATAACAGAATTATTTGAACAATACCTTCCATTGTCTAGAAACTTTCCATGGTTGAGCTGCATTGCTCTATCTGGAAATGAAGTAAACAGGTAAGCAAAATTTTCTTGGTAAGATCAATTGCACAGTTTGATTCGCTGAAAGGGAGTTAATATGAGATCAGAAAGAGAAAGCACTCAGAAAAACATTTGACAGACAGTTAACTACATCCTGGAAAATGGAACCCATGTATAAGAGCTAAACAGTGATGGTTATTCTAGGCATAACAAGAGCTGTATCCTTAAGATATGACCCTTAAATGTACAGACAGGGGCACAAATCAGAAAGTGTTCGTTCAGGTCTAACTCTGGAAACTAAAATTACTAGGATATCGTTGGCTCGCACTGTTCCACGAGAGTGAACATAGTCAGAAATCAATATTTTAGAGATAAATGGTAATGGAAAACTCTGTCTTCAAAATGCCTTTCCCGCCCTTGATCAAGGATTAGGAATCTGAATTAATTTGCCTTAAGGTGGCTTACTACAGTTCCCCCCCCCCCCCAAAAAAAAAAAAATACGATTTTAAAATCTGTAAAATTAAGGCAGCAGGATGTCTCTTCTGAAGTCACTGCAATCCATGTAAAACGTAATTTTACCAAACAAATAAATGCAAATCAAGGGAAAATGCAAAATACAGTGACCAAGCTCCTGGACAGGGAACTGGAAACTACACATTTCAAAGGCCTTTTTCTCAAAACCTAGCCTTACGGCCAGGGTTAACATTTTGCGAATTAGTAAACTATATAAAGACGAAACCGTCAACACTTTGTCAAAAAGATCTATCAGACGGTTTTTCAGTTATTATCAAAATATACAAAAATCGACGTTTTCGCCGTTTGGGAATAACTTGTCTGACAGGTTCTGTCTGACATGTCTGGTTTCCAGACCCCCTCCACAAGCTCGGTCACTATATTTAGTATTTTCCCCTGATAAAAATTTGCAATTATTTGTTAGGTAAAATTACATTTTACATCATATGGACTGACTAAGAAGAGACATCCTGTTGAGAGATTTTAAAATCTTGATCTTTTTCCTCTGAAAACTGTAGTAAGCCACCTTAAGGGTTGGACTTTATTCATTTTTGTACAGTTTGGCCACACCTTTCCTCCCTCTCTCAACACAAAATCCAACCAAAATAAAACCCAGCTAGACAGTGTTATGATTTGTGCCCAGGTTTGCACACAATTGTGAAAATTGCGAATTTTGCGCAAAAGCGCAAAAATTGTGAAAACCGAAGAGATAAAAAGACAAGTCCTCGACAAGACTCGCGATTTTAACGATTTTTGTGAAAATTGTGAAAAATCGAAAAAATCGTAAAAAACGGTGAAAAGATAGAGAATACAAGTCCGCGATAAGATCGTAAGAGCGTGCGAACTTCATTCTGGAACAAAATATTGTGGTGTCATGTTTGAGTGAATGTAAAAATTGCATCTGTTATGAAGAGTTTCTTCAGTGAATTGTAATCATGTTTGCTAATCTGTATTACTACTGAAACTTAAAAAAAAGGAGAACGAACTTCTGTGATATTGTTTATTTTAGGCAGTAGTTTGTAGGCAGTTGCGTACAGAACGAGCTGAGTTAGTACGTACATATGATGGCTATACATTTATCAAACCCGATAGGTCTCGTAGTCATGAGTAACAGGAATTCGCTGTAAGCTCATCCTTGACAGCTCTATCGTGACCCCATAGAATATGCGCCAACATCATGAAAATGTGGATTCTTGCTTTTTCAAGCTTATCCCTTTACACTTCTATTGTGACTTATTTGAGAGGAGGAAGAAATTTCCCAATTTGTGATTCCCTGCAAAAAGTGCGTAATACTTGGAGCTTGGAGCTATGAAGATTTGATACCGTTGAATTAACATCTTTACAGTTTGTGTCCAGTTGCTTTTGAACGAGTTCAGTACAGAAGTAAATGCATTCTGATTGAAGGGGTAGTTTCTAAAGAAACTGTGATGCTGCGTCGGTGGGGAAGTAGTATACAAAAATTTGGTTTTATCAACGGAGTTGATAATGTAAATTGGCCACCGTACAGAGATTCTAAAAGCTGACGTTTCGAGCGTTAGCCCTTCGTCAGAGCGAATCGAGGGATTATGGGTTACGTGTAGTTTTTATAGTAGAGTAGGAGCTACGCTATTGGTGGTAACATGATTGGCTATGCATTATATAGTTAAATGCGATATGTTAGCGATTTTCGCAAATTGTGGAAAAATTGCCAAAATCGTGATTCTTGTCGGGGACTTGTCTTCTCTATCTTTTCAGCCTTTACGAATTTGGCGATTTTACGGCAAATTCGCAATTTTCGCAAAAAGCGCGAGTCCTGATTGGGGACTTATCTTCCTCTTTTCAGCTTTTACGATTTTTGCGAAAAATTGCAATTTTTGCAGCTGTGTGCAAACCTGCATGGACATAAGTGAGAGAGTCACTAGCAAGAAGTGTGCTCTAAAGTCCCCCAAAAAGGGGAATTTCATGAGTTATTTTATTTCTTTCTAACCAAGATGCACTAAGTGAAAGCAGTGATCTCCTAGTAGCACTCATTTAGTACCTGGTGTTTGGTAATTTAGCGCACAAAGTTGTACACCATGGTTCCACATTGACATTGGGTCATAGTTTGATGAATCTATCCTGCTTCCCCTAGGATAAACTCTACTAAACTGTCTTCTGTGATATCTTCAATGCTGTTAAGGCAAAATCTAAAATCTCTCAATTTTGTTTATACTTATTCTCTCCATTTGTTCAACAGTAAGTTTCTAGACTGCAGAAGAGGATAACAACATTAAAACTGCCTACCCTATTGTATTCTTATGACCCAATATTACATTCCCTACAGCAAAAAGTCTCGTAGCCAGAATTAAGCCACTATCATTTCCTCAGGTTTATGCAGCCACTAAGTATGCAGCCACTAAGTATTGAATATCACTATTTTATAAAAATAAAGGATATTTCATAAATTCTCTGCTATTTCTCTTGTTAATTAATCTTTCCAATCTCGTTTCTGGAAAGGAAGACATCTCTTGATGTTTACCAGACACATCTGAAACATGAAAAGAGAAAACTGCATGGAAGGAATGTCCTCTATCATTTTCACTATTTCCACACTTTTCGGGGGAGAGAAACGACCGCCGGAAATACGTCTGCGTTCGCAGGCTAACATGTTCACAGAATCTCAAAAAACATATGACAGTTGAAGAGCACAATACAAAACTAGAAACAGAATCAACCTCTTCTGGTACACAATAGTACGTATTTACCATTTTTTTTCCTGCGGTCAGTCAAATTATGAAATGCTCAAGGCTAAACAAACAGTGGTTGGAGACCACTAAAATACCCTTATCATTATACAGACAGGAGTGTTTCACTGGAAAATACACCACACAAAATCCATACGAAAGTATATAAGGGACCCGAGTGGCGTATTTTTCAGAACCTTACGAGTGAGGATATTGATGATGTCATTTCCCTTCTTTGCATGTGAAAAATGGTGAGCGATAGATTCGTGAAGTTCTCTCTCTGAAGCTTAAACGTAAAATCCTTCTCTGAGAAACAAGTAAATGCTGACATGAAGAATAAAACTTCATACAATTATTCAAGGAGTTCCTTGAAAGTGAAGAGGAAATGAGAAAATTGAAGACATTCCTGCCGCCAAGCTGCAAGAATTTGCGATAAAGTTGGTGAGTTAAACACTCCTGTCTAATAATAAAAACAACACAATGGCTGCACTCATTTGTAAAATATTGTTTTTACCACTTGAAATAAAATTCATATCTTTGCGCCGCCGTGTAATATAATATCCTCTATATACTTGTGGTATCAATAACAGCAATACACTGTAACTTACTGTCAAGATCGAAAGGTACTGGCTGACAATACACAACTAAATCAGACAGTTCTTGGCTGAGATTAGCCTGTCGCACCATTTTCTGGACCTTAGCTTCTCTTGCAGTTGCCATTTCCCGCAGAACTTGTAACCATTCAGCTAAGTCCTGAAAACACAATCACACACCCGTTTGTGCTACAACTTCACCGGCCACATTGATTGCTTTTATTCATACTTTGTGCAAAAAAATTGGATTGGCCAGTCTTGAACACATGCACTAAACAAACTGAATATCAGACTCAGATACATTAAATGCTTCAATGTTTAACAGTTTCTCGGACGTTTTTCACACACGTACCACAGTCAGCTGATGAAATGATAAAATTGAACCTGGCCAACAGCATCATTCATTCCGGCAAAAAGGTATACTTTATAAACTATGATTGTAATCAAAACTAAAATTGAAATAATATTGCAAGGGATCTCATGAATATAAATCACTTGTGCTAGGAGTCATGTTAATGATAGCTTGATTACATTATGACCATCTGGATAAAGGTAGTCCTGGGATGGACAGCTACATGTACCGATAATACCTGTCACAATGTCAAGTGATTAAACACTGCAGAAGCAAAGAAAAAAATTAACATAAATGCCTCCAGAAACCTCTTGTGTCTCTGCAGAAGCTTCAAGTAAAGGGTGTCCATCACGTCTGGAGATTCTAACCATGTACCTCTGACCTCCTTTAGGCGGTCCTGTATCTGGAATCAATGCACAAAATAAGAAATGAGAAAAATGTAGTTCTACACACGTAAATATGTGTTACATACTGAAGAAGAAAACCTAATCACCTCTCAGTTGGCCTTGTTTTTTTTGTATGTAACTTGTATCTAAAAGAGTTCACTTAACAGCCCTAACCACCAACATAGGTAGCCCAGTCCAATGAAACTGAATCAACAGTGGTTAAAAAAGCTCACATACCAACTATGCACCCTTGCAGATCAATACTTCCTTTTTGAAGATCACCCAATGGAGACACTTCTCTGGTCTAAATGTCACATGAAAAAGCACATTCAATTTAATGCTAATAATCTTTCACCCACGGTTTCACTTTATGCCCTCAAAAGTTTGCTTTAAATTTTGAGGTAAAATCAGTCGGAGGAAGCAACTTCCCATTAAAGACTCTGACACAAGATGCCCCTGGCCTTTGAAATCTGACTGAATTTGAGTTATGACTGGCCCTTCTATTGCTTAGAAGTTTGATGTTGTCGTTATTTCACGCTGATGCTGTGGATCGGTGAAAGCTACGATTAAAGTTTTCAAAAGCAGCTAAAGACCTCACTTGAACAATACCCCGGTACATTCATTCATGTTCCACTGCTGTTTACTGAAGATTCACAAATCAAAAACGGATTTGGACTTGTCATATGTAAAGTGCCATTTACACTTTGTACAATAAAGTATTTTAGTACCGAGAGGTTAGAAACCTTAAGTTCTTTACATTTTAAGGTTGATAAAGTTTTTGGATGAAATTTGAAGATTACAATGATCAGCTGGGGTCACAATTCATAGATTTTCTGTGAAAGAAGTGTCTCATTCAGTCCATTAAATTTTGAAAAGTAAAAGATCAAGGGTGATTTCACATATTAGAAATATTCTAACAAGGTAAGATCAAACCAAGTCACAGAATACAATGATGGAAAACTACCCTATGCCAATCAAAAGCACCCAAAAGTAACCCTGCATTTTGGCATTAGGTCAAGTCACATGACCACTAGCTGTTTGAGGTAAGGAGATGTGGTAAACAAAATTAAAGTGCCCCTTTTTTCCTTCTGATTTTGAAAGTGTGCTTACTTAATACCTGACTGGCAAAATT
>NC_090869.1:41008163-41028163 GCF_036669935.1 Montipora foliosa
TTCGGTTGTCAGACGCTAAGTGACATGAAAATCCGCTCGTGAAAACACAGCCGTGTTCAGTTAACATAGTTTTGAAATCCAAAGAAAAAGGAGTTGATTTTTTGATCATAGTACAAGTATTTCCATTTCCGTAACTTTACATGGCCAAGGTAACATGTACTGGTGCGTAGATACCTAACTGGCGGTCATCTCCTAAATGACGACGTGAAATGACCAAATTCAAGGTTCTGTGGACAACGTTAGCACATCATGATGAATTTTCAGTTCTCTCTCTACTCTTTCAGCCCACTCATACCAGTTTATTCCTCGACAATTACTACACATTTTTAACACGAAGCGACATGAAATAGTTTCGTAGTGATATGAATAACGCGAATTTGTATTTTTAAATGAAGTCCTCGTAGCCGACGTCGTCCTCGTTTCGTAAGCTCCCTAATGATAAAAATAGCACGCCTGTTGTGTCTGCGATTTGAATAACCGCAATTTTCTCCTGATTGGCCGAAAGTAATTGCCAACTCGCTTAAGCTGGTTTGCTTGCTTAAATTTAATGAGAATTCTAATGAAATTTGCCGACTCGTTTATCTTTAAGCAAGTTGGGGAAGGAACTGTTTTCACAGAATTTTCGGTTGTCACTCGCTAAGCGACCTGAAAAACCGCTCGTGAAAACACGGCCATTGTTGCAATTGTTGCTTTTGTGACTTACTTGTTTAGAGGCCGCACAGATAACAAAACAATGAGGAGTGTTATTTTGCCGCCAAAACTATAATTTTCTCTCAAAAAAGTACCTTTTATCTTTCTTCAAGCCTTATTATTTTCCTAAGAATTGTCTCAGTGTGTTTAACAACTCCGCCTCACTTATGAATTCCTCTGACGCAGTCACATTTTTGCAAAGTTCAGACTGCTAAACACTAACCTAATCAAAGACGTTTTGCTCGGCTTAAGTTTCTCTAGTGGATTTAACAAGGTATGCACTTTTACCTAGATTTTTTGTTGTTTTGCTTTTTCTTTTTGCTTTGGTTTGAACATTTTCTTCCAATGGTATTTAAATTCACTGCGTGCACTACTTGAGAGAAAATGACTTATCTCGATGTGAAAATGACATCTCTTAATTGAGCCCCATGCCATACGAATTAAATTAATCGTCCAATATCGCATTGGATGAATATAAAGTTTGCCCATTTAGCCGCCTGTTTCACCGTATGTTCGATCAATTTTGTGTTACCAATTGCGTAGCCACCCTGACAAATACAGCTCACACGCAATCTGTTAAGAAAAAAATCTGTTTTCCGATATTTGGAGATGCTCCCACCCTTAGGATAAACAAAGCATTTACGGTACATCGTGCATTTTCCTTTTTGCTCCCTGAACCTATGACCTTGGAACCCAGTTAGTAGTTTGGATGCTCTAGCACTGAACTATTACAACAGATGGTCATTGAACTAGGTTCAGGTGACTATAACAATTAACAATTATTCTTTGAAATCGAAGAGAATACCGCCAGAATATCCACCGAGCCGCGAGGCGGCGAGGTGAATATTCTGCCACTATTCACCGAGATTGAAAAGGATACTTGTCTTAGGGGGTGTTTACATGGTACCGGTACGAGTTTCATTCTGGTACGAGTTCATCCCGGTTCTTACTTATCGCTCTGTATTTGTTTACATGATACCGGTGAAAAATCTCATACCAGTACAACTCATACCGGTATGAGTTCATCCCGGTAGTTGTACCGGATCGAAATTCTGATAACGGTATGAAAAGTTATACCGGTATCATGTAAACGCTACATTGACTCCCATTCCGGTACGAGTCGCCAAGTCGTGGTGGACTGGGACTATTGACGCATGCGTTGTATTTCTAAATATTGGACGCCATTATTGTTTTGGTTCATGCGTCATCCCTGTGTCAATATTTGCGTCGTCCATGTAAACGCGGTATGAAATTGACAACTCGTACCAGAATGAAACTCGTACCGGTATCATGTAAACACCCCTTAGTATATACTCACGAAGTGATCTCAACAACATTTGATCTCAATTCATGCGTGGAAAACGTGCAACCGGCACAAAGCATGCGCGAAAGTGTTACAGAAGCTTCAAACATGGCAAATCTAAATACCTTCGTTATTAAAATCCTCGTCTTACCTTTGATTAACGAGTCCCTAAGGGTCAGTGACACTACAGAAATTTTTCGGCACGGCTCGTGTGAAATTGGCGCGGGTACCTAAAAAGAGCTCTGCAAACTTTGTTTACACTACACCATATTTACCGTATCAAAAATACCGTGCGAAAACTTTTGGGCCCGGGTAAGTTCTCTTGTAGATATGCGCAGTTCAATTATAATCAAGAACGTCCGCGTGATTTTGGTGGAGAAAGGGGCAGCCATCTTGAAATATACGCAAAAAAACCGCTAGCCTATATGAACTAAGGCTCAAATTTGGCCCTCTAAAGTGTTTACACTACTTGTTCTATCCGAACCGTGCCTATTTTTTCAGCACTCGCACCATTTTCACCCGTGCTCGGACTACCTCGCCGAAGGTCCCAACACGGGTAAGAATTTTGGTTCGGCTCGGATGAAATTTGGTACTGACAGGTTGTTTACATTGCAAATTTTATCTGAGCCGAACCTTTTTTTTTTTGGGACCCGTGCCAATTTCACCCGAGCCATGCCAAAACATTTCTGTAGTGTAACCCGGGCGTTAGTCAGTCTGTATGGAAGAATCTGGACCTCGGTGGTGTGTACAGACCTCACTGCGTTCGGTCTGTACTCACGACCTCGGTCAAGATTCTCCCATACAGACCTCCTGCTCATTTGATACAAGCTGATTGTTACAGTCACCTGAATAATAATTATTAAATTTTCAACCTCGGTTAATGCATTTCTCGTGCTCTGATTGGTTCAATCAATCTCGGTTGTACTCATATACCTTAGTTTGACCTTATATGGCAATTGATTGCGCTAAGCCTTGCTAAGCTAAAAGTTTTTTCGCCGGAAAGCGAAGTTTCTCCCTGAATAAAGCAAAAAAAAAAAACCTTTTTGTGGTGGAAAGTTTGGGTCAATTCCGACGAAAGGCAAGAAATGTTTTTTTGATGAGCCTGCGTCTGTCTGACCTCAAGGTATTACAAAACATCACATCGCTTTTTCCACTCGTATTTCGTACCTCCAAACTTTAGGAGTTTAAGGAACTTCATAAAACAATTATTCCATTCGCGCTTGTTGGATATGAGACTGGTTATAGCCTTGTTGGCTATTTACCATCTCATGATAATAATAATAATGATAATAATAATAATAATAATAATAATAATAATAATAATAATAATAATAATAATAATAATAATAATAATACTTTGTTTGCCCTCGGATTTCAGAGTAGCTAGCAGCTAATATCTCCGAGCATTTAACATATACAATATCCAATGCGCATTGATGGGATAATTGTTAACTGTTCTGCTATACTCCTAGGACTAAAATTGACGAGGTGGTGCACTTTTATGCCACTGTAACGATGGCCAGGGTCAATGCAAACCCTTGTAGATGGCACAATCTTGTTCATTACAATGGCGAGAAATGAACACAATTAAATGTATGCCCGATTTTGATATCTAACATTAAGTGTCCCTTAAAGTCTATTACTAAGCATTTGCTACCTATTTCTAGCAACAATGTAAGTGTAAAGGCCGGGACACACGAGGCGATAAGTCGCTGCGAAACTAGTTCACATTCCCCCTCATACGAGATCACTGCGTGTGCACCGAACAGGCGTCGTGTCGCAGCGACTTGTTTTGCAAGTAGTACACATGGAGCACTTTGTCGCAGAGACATGTCGCTGCAACTTGTCGCCTAGTGTGTCACGGCCTTAAGGGTAAGGGTTATTTTTTGGTGAGGGTATAATGCAGCCGTTTCTCTTTACTTGGAAGACACTTTGTGATGTTGCTTGTCTGTATTCTCAGATGCAAGGGATGTTGAAGTTGGGGAGGAGATCAAAGGCAACACTTCATAACTCAGTCTTATCAAAATCGTTGTGCATATAAATTACGTGCACGTCTGGACATATCTGTCACTTTCTGGAGGGGAGGGGAGGGATAATCCTTGCTTTGTTTACATCCTTACCATCCCCCATCTTCTTTTGTTACATTTGTGATAAATGCCCCACGGCAAAATGACATCTCATCTGGATTTTGAGCTTCATAGTCCCACAAGGCTCGACATGCAGGCTACAGTTTACAATAAAGAAAAATTAATGATTTGAGTATACAGTCAACTCTTTCTAAGACGGACACCATCGGGGCCGGCCTCAGCTGTCCGTCTTAGAGAGGTGTCCGGCTTACAGAGAGTCAACGTAACATGACCCCAGGAATTTTATTACTTGAACGAAACCTACCTGTTTTAGATTCGGTTGTCACCTCCCAAGTTATTTTTTGAATGGGACAATGACTTATTTAATTTTAACTCAGTGTACTGTATGTATTCCGAGGACAAAATAAGAGCTGTCAATTAAACGCCTGGCGTTAAAAAGAGTCATGTACAAGAATTTTTCTTCCCTAAATCATAATTTGCGATCACATTCAGCACCTCGCAAGTGTCCGTTGTCCGTCTTATAGAGAGTTTGGTTATAATAAAATGACTAAGAAACGGCCGGGACCAGCACCAGGTGTCCGTCTTATAGAGGTGTCCGTCTTACAGAGGTGTCCGTTAAGAGAGAGTTGACTGTATTACTCCTAACAGCACTTTGTCAAAAGTACCGGGTAAGCCCCATGCTTCAAATGTTCTTCACCACTGCAAACAACCTTAGCTTATAGTACATTACTTTCAAATGACAAGCAATAATTGAGTCAACTTATATGGGTTATTGACCAAGCGTGAGGTCAAGATGGCTGGATATTGGTCAAGTTCTTTTTTGCGTATTTATGGACCGAGACGAAGTCGAGGTCCGTAAACACGCAAAAACAGAACGAGGCCAATATCCAGCCATCTTGACCGAACAAGCTTGGTCAATAAAGGGTTCATTATACGACTTAAAACACCAAAACAATGATCTTTGATCTTGCGGGACCAAGCGAGAAATCCCGAGCGGGCAAGATAGCTCCATCTTGCCCGCTCGGGTAGCCAATCACAGCGCGCGATTTGGTTCATCTTGCCCGCTCACAGAGCTAGTCATATAATAACTGTTATTATTGACTCACCTTTGTCATGAACTGATTGGGTTCATGATAATGGTCCCCAGTGCCATAGATAGCATCTTCTTCAGGACACTGAAAGATATCACACAGGAATCAAAATTACTCCTAATAAACATTTATTGATAATATTGTCAGTGCCAAGGTAGTATATGAACTTATTGTAGGGGGGAGTTCTTGACTTTTTTGTTGTGGGAAGGAAATGTACTATAACCATGACCCACATGGATTTAATTACTTGATATGATATCATAAAAAATATTATATTCAAAACAATCCATACATGTAATATTATTAACAGCAAAGGTTCAGAAACGGGGCCTATGATTTCTAGTCCTTATCCGAAAAAACTTAGAAGACAAACCATTTCCAGGTGTCAGCACAGCCCCTTCCACTAAGTTATTTTAAGACCCTGAGTATTCGTTCGGCCTGGGGCTCACAGCTGCAACCTTCCACACGGTAGTCCAATATTATTCTCAACGTTCTGAGCCAATTGGTCTGCAATAAAAATGCTGTACAAAGATGCAGGCAACCACTTCATAGCCAAAAAGACCTCACATTGAAACCAACACAAATCAGAGCCCTGAAATCACGTAGTTTATTTTTTTTAGTTGAATTAGGGTAAAATCAAAACTGGTCCATTGCTGTTGATTCTCCACTTCTAATGCAAATGAGCTCCCCTGATCATTCAATCCATCATATAATTTTGCAAGTGCATCTCTTGGAGGCACAAAAGACGAAAAAATGTGTACTTTCTTTAAAGAAGTTTCTTGTCCTGCAAAGAGATTAAAGAAGGCTGTATGGCTAGGGCCCATACCTGTTTTCTTTTAAAGTTTTCTGATTAATAAAAATACGTTTTAATTAATCTTGTAATGTTAAAGACGAGTTACAAGAATTACATACCTGACCAACTTTAGACAACACCTAAAATGAAATAAAATAGAATAAATACAAAGTTCACAAATGCATTGCATTAACAAAACCCAAAAGAACAATTCCCTCAAAAGCATACCCCATAAACATATCTAGCATTAAGTCTAGCATTAAGTCTAGCATTAAAATACAAAATAGGAAGAAATTAACTTGATAAATCGAGCCCATGGTAGTTCCCTGTGGTAAAAACGGTCATGTGGTAAGAGTATCGCAATTTAAATTTGACCTACGATTTAGTTACCGGCAGATAGCTTTTCACAGTAAAACTGTTACAAATCAAATGACTTCCTCAGGTCATATATGAAGGAAATAATTTGAAGCAGCTTACTACAGAAATTTCTTAAGTTCTCATCTCTTGATAGCACAAGACAAAAATGCAAAGTGAAGTGAGCCAGTTTAATAAACTCAAGACAAATAAGGCTAGTGTTTCTTGGTTAAAGTTCCCAAATAAACCTCTAAAACCTCTGTTTATGTTTTGCTCATTCATGGTTACATGAACAACTACCTAAGTTTAAATGCCAATGCAACGGTTAAACAGGAAAAAAAAAGACAACTACTACTTATATGCTGTTGCTGTGCAACCCTCAATATTCACTCATTTTACTGACAGCAGCTTCCCTTTAACAGGTTAGGGAAAGTGGTGCAAGATATTGAGGCTACTAATATTATTATTAATTGTGTCAAACTAAAAGCAAGATTAATATAAAATAACTGGTCACAGTTAGTACAAAGACAACAATATTATTTTGACAATAAACGAACAAATAGTACTGAATAATTTTGAAAACTAGAGATCAATCCAAACGTAACATGTATCTTGTCATTGGAGCATGATGGTTGTACTTACATCCTCGTTGATTGGATAACGGAGTTTCATTCCTTTGTACAACGGATGTCTCATGTAAAACTCAACTAATTCTACCAAAGTCTCAAACTGAGCTGTGCCAATGGTGAAGAGGCGACCTTCAAGCTTGATCCTACAGTGCTTGATTTTGCCTTCCGCTCTACAATCAAACACTTAAAGGTTTTACTACAGGGGAGTCTAGTTATGTATGGGACACAATTTAACTACTGCACGAAACTATTTACCCTAAAAGTCCAACACAATTATGGTTACCATAAAACATTATAGTATTTAAATTATTCCATCATCCCACCCCATAAACCACGAAACATTGAAACAGCAAAACAAAACACCAAAACACTATGTATGACCCCACCATACATTGAATGCTAACCAACAAAGGTTGGATTTGACATTAACTATCTTAAATATATTAAATATTGCTCCTGATCACAATCTTAATGTGAATCCTAATCTTAATCGCAATTAATTAGAAGCAAGAACGTTTTAGGTCTAATTAAGCCTACAACGATATTTATAATCTCAAAATCCAGCCTTTGTCAGTTAAGAGTATGTATGGTGGGTCATACATGTTTTGGTGTTTCTTTTCACTGTTTTGTGGTTTAGTAATTTCCCACCCCCACATATAAACTCTGAGAGATAGACTGATCTCCTTGTTAACCACAAAATCCCTGTTATCGTTATAAACATCATTGCTATAGTAGCCTCAGTTCCAATGTTCATTGGAAGGGGCAATGTCAAATACAACACTAATTGTAGTTGTTGCTCTCTTGTTGTTTATCTGAATGAACGAAGACCTGTTCCTTAATAAGCTAGTCATTCTTGATGAAACTGTTAGCAAAATGATGAACCAAGAAACAAGCACCGGAGGACCAAGTGTCAGTAACAAACAGGAAGGCTGAAATACACGTATTCTAAAAAGACACGTTACACTGCTATGGGAACTACAAATAACTTTATTTTTATAATGGCAAATTGCAGCTGGCAAAGGTTAAACTAAAAACAACTGAGATTTCAAATTTGTCACCTATGGGAAAATGACAGTCCTTGCACAAAATATCAGAATGTTGATTTTAAGTAATTAACGTTTTCTTTTGCCTTACTGCACTTCCAGCAAACAAATTTGCTTGGAACCCATGACCTCTGTGATTCTGGTGCAATGCTCTACCAACTGATCTATGAAGCCAGTCAGTTAAGAGCAAGTCAATTCGTTGGGCTTACATGAGCTCAACAAATTGACCCGCTCATGAAAGGGAGAAGTGATCACATCTCCCTTTCATCTACTGGCATAACTTGCAATTCAAATAATCCATTTATTTCATTCACTGAGTTTCAGTGACATTAAGAAAATAACTAACCTGAAGGAGATAGCATATGATGACTGATCATCCTGTGCATCAAACACATCTCCATTGGATTCTGAGCCATCTCCTGCCTGCTCAGACTCTTTCCTTCTTACAAGGTAAGCACCATTACTCCTCACTCTTTTCAACATGTCCTCAGCCTTGTCTCGATTAAGATTATCATGATACCAACTTAAAGAAAAAAAAAATTGCTCCTAAATAACAGAAGTTATTATTTCACAGCTAATGAAAGGTTCAAACCCCCAAAGGTAAAATGAAAGATTTCATCCATGCCACCATCCATAACTGTCTTAGTTTACCCCTTCATAACGATGGCTCCATTAAAACACCGTACGTCCACTCTCTCAATCCGATCAATCAGTTTCTAGCTTTTTCAATTTGTCGTAGAGACAACAGTTCCATTCTGGTTCTTTTTTTGGTCTTTTGCTACAAGATACAGGTGTTTCTAACTGCAACCGAATAAATCTTCGAAGGAACTTTGACAGAAAAAAATGGAAAAATAATCCAACTTCAAAAATATAAAGTCAGCCCATGACTGCCTGTGACAAAATGATTGAGATGCACAGAACGTAAAACTATGCGAAATAACAGTAGGTGGCACTGTCCTTAAAAACTTTAACCTAAAAAAACTGTGGAAGGGAACCATTCAACAAACTGCTAGGACATGTCATTTTTTGTTGCCCACATTTGTATTACAGAGTTTCAACCAAAATTTAAAAAAAAATGTTAGCATTTTTTAAACTTACCATTGGTCAAGATGAGCATTTGGCTGAAAAAAAGAAAAAACAGAAAATAGTTTTATCAGTTGTTTAAATTAATTTTAGCCTCAATCATGCCATAACTACTATTATTTGCAGCCTGGATGGCATCCACTACATTAACTCAAACAGAGTATACAAAGTCATTTCTTTCCCAGCTACAACTTTCCTCTTCTTTCATTCTGTATTTTGTGGCATATGGATTTGCATGCAGGCAACTTGTGCAATTACCCCAGAGCAATCACAGGAACAAGCGCAGTCTGTAGTACAAAACAATGAAGAACCAAAAAGAAAACTAGTTACAGGGTCAACCTCCCAGCTGCAATCTGCTAACTAAAGTTAAAACTAGCAATCACCTGTGGAATAGCATCTGTCAGCGTGAGTTCAAAGTTCATGCTTTTGAGTGGGTGAGTCTGATAGAAATTGATGAGGCTGTAGAGACTGTCAAATGTTACTTGATCGACCAGATAGTACTTGGTCTGGCCATTCTCTTGCTTGGATTTTATCCTACAGTGCTGTACCTTGCCTTTTCGCCTGAAACATTACTCATAATTTTTATGTAGTCTCGCCAATAAGAACTTTTGAACAACCATAGGACTTGAATTGAGGATTCAATTCCAATGACAAGGCTATCAATAATATTTACTGTTTGACATTATTATAATGTTGTTGAACAAAAAAAAAACAGAAAGGTAAAATAAAGCTCAAGGTTGTGAAATAAATAAAATTATACACATTTACCATGACCTTTGAATTCATCATACATGTATGCTGTATTTATTGTACTTATTATATATTCATTTAATAATGTCTCCTTGCAATAGTCAAATTAAGTACTTAAAAATTATATTGTTGTCCATCACATTTGTAATAAGTGGTCCATATAAGCTCAAGTCAAATTTACCAAAAGGACAGTGAGAAATCTCCTACAAATGTTGTACTTTCTCGCACAAGAAAGGAGCCATCTCCACGGTTGAACTGGTTTAATAACGCTTCTGATACCCTTCGCCCATCTAAAAGCTTGCCATGGAACCACCTGAAATATTACGTAAAATGATAATACATAATCTAGTGTACAAGAATTCTACCAGCCCTAAAGTTAAGTGGGATGTTAAATTCACATCACTGGGGATATCATGCAAAAATAACACTGTTATATTATTAATCCATCAAATATTTTCACTTGCACGTGACTGGTCTAAACCTGTCACAAGACCGGATGTTTCCCAACTAAAACTGGGGAATATCCAATGATATTCCCCAATTTCCCAAACCCTTTGTAATTTAACTTAATTCAGTTTGCTTTTGTGATGGAAGAAAATTTAATAAATGTGCTGCTCAATAAAGCCATACAAGAAAACATCAAACAATCAACTTCATAGGCTGTGAACGTTTCTGACAGTAAGCGGTTCTAAAACCTTTCGTCTAATTTGTAAGCTCTAGTCTTGCAAAAAATATTTGAAGGATAATAAACACAATAACCTCACAAAAATTTGGTCAGAAATTTGTTCTTGGCCATTATCTGTTTCTTGAAGTTCACAGTTCGCTGCTCTGGACAGAACCTCTGTGGACAAATATCTGAGCATATTTTTGTGCCAAATGAAAGCTATTGTTGATATACCAATACATGCACTTTGATTGCAATAGAGAACATTGTTTTTCTGTTCTTGTTCTTTTCTTTTTCAATTGTTAAAGCAAATGCCTTCCTTCCCCTGAAGGCTGACTGAAGGCCAGAGAGCAACCTGCCTTCAGTCCAGTTTTTGTCAACTTTTCGTTTTAATTAGCATGGAACACTTTTATGCTAGTCTGCCAATCCACACTATGTTTCTCCCACTAGTGTCCTCTCACTTTTCAAAACATACCTATTAACAAAAGGCCAAACATCAGTACTAAATATTTTTCTTGTTTTTGCTTGTTTGTTTAATCATTCCCTCTGACAAAGAGCTACCGGTAATGCTCGAAACATCAGCTTTCCAAATCGTCCACGGTGGTAATTAGACCTTTATCAACACGTTTGATAAAACCAAATTTTCCTGTTTCAGTTTTAAAAATAATTGTTTTCTTTCATGTTTCCACAATAAAAACGTTTTTTTCTTATTAGCTTATTAATTCCTTTGCTTGTTAACGTTTTGAAAAACATATACAAAAAAGGTCCCAAAAAGCATTCTTCCAAAGAGTCTGCAGACTAAAAGACAATCATACTGTACATGCTATAACCCTTTAACTAACCATCCTTGAAATAAATGTGAAACATTCTGGTTGGGGAACTGAAAAGTATTATTATGAACCACAGCCCAAAAAACAAAGAAACAACAACATCACTATGAACCCACAAAGCACTGGTTTTTCAAAAGGTAAGAAGAGTACAATGCAGACTTCAGACCAAGATAAAATGTAGACTGTGAAAAATAGGTGAGCATTGCGTACGTGTGGTAGCGCAGTAACATGGTAAAATACTGAACCCACAAAGATTGAAGAAAATAAAAGGGAATCAAGAAACATTGGCTTTGAGGATGAATTGTTCATCATTTTCCAGTTCCCTTACACCTTCTTTTTCACCGCCAGGTTAAGCGTGCACTCTGAACGTCTGCCAGCTTTCTAAGACAAAACTTCACTGAAAGTAACCCTGTCCGGCGGGGTTAGCCGGATGCACAAGTCCTATTTCGTTCTCCTTATGGATGATGCCGAAGTAAAGGAGTTTGTTTCCCAAAGCAACTGAGAGTTTTCTCTCACAGTCTAGTCGGCCAATAGTCATTCGATAATCAGCCAAAAGTTGTTTTGGGGAGCTGTTCTTCATGATTACTGGATTGCCAACCTTTTTTTAAAATCAACACTCCACTTTAATTAATTAATTAAAATTATCACACATGTATACAAAGTTGCCATAACTGACCTTTCACCAAAGTGAAGTTCATCTTTGCATGACTGCAACAAGAGAAATAATGTTATGTTCATCAAATTATATAAGTGCATCATAATGAATCATTATTGTAAATGGTACAAGACAAATACACATTTATTGACATGCAAACACTATGATACTATGGCACTATGATCCAATTTTTACCCCTTGAGTTTTTGAGTGTATCACACAGAATTCCATGAAAGAACAAAAACGCCATTTACCGTTTGCAAATATCTTCATAAGTTTCGGAAATATTGAAGTTTGAAAAATGGGTAAAAAATGCAAATGAGATGACTGATGATGTCATACACTCAACCCTCTATTATATTGAGTATATAAATAGAGCTACCTTGGCCAATTTGAAGCGCAGACCATTGAAACTTGGTAGTCTAATAGTTCTACAGGAAACACACCTATGGCTATAAAAATTCTTTTCCCATGGCAACTCACTCTTTTCCAGTCCCACCCACTTGAATTCAATATGTTAGTGATTTTCAGCTTGAAAAATGTTAAACAAGGCCACAAACTTGAGCTAACATATTTATATACTTGCTGGATCATGCATATGAAGAGCTGTTAGCAAATATCAAAATGGAATGCAAAAAGTGGCCAGAAAAGCCTTTAATATGGTGGAGGTCTGGGACCCAGTATGATGCCATGGTAACAGAACTGTTAAGCTCATATTGTGGAGAACATTTAGTAGAATCTTACTGCAAAAAATCAAAAATTTTTGATACAAATTGGCGATTGAAATGATAGGCAGGAGTGTTTTTGGCCAAGCTTTGAAATGGGGATCTGGGTCAAGTAAACTGTAAAAGCATTATGGTTTGCATCATCATAGTTCTTGTTCAAACATAGAAGAATGTCCGGGGATACCACATTTATCACTATGGTTGGAAACTACAGCAGGAGAGAAATTCATGCAGAACAAGAGTCATAATCCAATGGATAAATTTGGTATGAGGGTTATATAAAAACAGTGAAACGGTTTGCCATTTGCCTCGCAAGTACTCGCAAATATCTTCATTAGTATTTTCTTGAACAGGGCAGAGAGAGTCAAAGTGACTGGCCGCAGATGTCATAGCAAACAGCTTTGTGGAGAAACGGAGATTCTCTGTAGGTTGGTGTTCAGTTATTCAAGTAAAGTGAAAATTATTAATCGCTTGAAAGAATTCTTAGAGAACAAGAATTACAACTTAATGCTTCAAGATACAAAAAGCTTCTTTAGGATCCACCACTCACGAAAAAGGCAATGATCAACAACAACATGCTTTCAGTTTGTTATACCGTAAACATCTGCAGGTAAGCTACACCCCGAATTTAGCAGCTCAAATTTTGGAAAAAGTGTTTTGAAAGAAATCAAAAGAAATCCAAAGTCGAGTCCACTGTCCATCAAATGTAACATATGATTGATCTTTTTCTGGTATTTGTTAACGACAAGAACATGAGCGAAACGTCGTGGCTTAGTAACCAGGCACCATTTTGAAATGTTCCTGCAGATAAGCCGCACCCCTGATTTCTAGCAACAGTTTTTGGGAAAAAGGAGCGGCTTATCTCCTTTTGTTTACAGTATGCTTATTCAGTGACATCTTAGAAAACTCCAACCTTAGATCATGTTTCTGTAGAAAAGCCGCACCCCCGATTTTTTATTTGAATTTTGAGTAAAAAGGTGCGGCTTATACCTGGACCTTTACGGTAGCTCCTGATCAAAAATGCAAAGTCTTTACCTCCCCAACTCCACCTCCCTCAAATCCTTCATCATCATCATCATCTTCCGACCTTGTCTGCTCTTCTGTCCAGAACAACTGGTCTTTTGTTAAACAGAAAAAGTGACGTTTCCAGCCCTGCAATTATTTTAATGGGTTACCAAAGGCTAATTCTTTCATTCCCAATAGACCACTTTTGATATATTAAAATTCAGCTTGGCAGCGAGGCCTAAAGGACACAAGCAAAGGAAACTGAATGAACATGTTTATTCATTTCTTTTGTTTGCGTCCTCTAAGCCTCACTATCAAGTTGAATTTTAACATATCGAAAGTGGTCTATTCCCAGTCAATATATGTATCACAAAGACCCTTTCTCAAAATAAATGCTAGGAGGGGTGTATTTACTATTAACAAAGCCAACTGGTTGCCGCCTTCCAGTTGAGTTGCTGAAGGCTTAATTACTGTATCATTATTTTATTGTTTCTATTGTGATTCAAATATTTTCTTGGTTTAAAATGTTCCGAACCAGTTCAATTTTGAATTTTCATAGTCTATTAATTAACAGTAAGTAATTATTATTCCAACAAGCGTGCGTTGGATTTGAGGTGATAGATAGCCAATGAGGTGCTAGCGCCGATTTGGTTATAATCATCCCATATCCAAAAAGCAAGAGTGGAATAATAATGTTTTATTAAAAATGGCCACAAAATTTTGGATAACTCTTTCCTACTTTATTTTATAAAAACAAGAAAACCTATGCGTACAGTTACAGATATTTGTAGAGCATGGTATAATAGCTAAATGGCTAAGCCAATCAAAACAATAGAATTCCATTATCCAATGATCTAGTTTTTAATCATATCCATTATCATCGTGTGAATTAATAAGTTAGGAAAAAGTAAAATTAGTTCCCTGCTTGCAGAGGTCGCTTTTCTCTTGTGTTTGCTGGGCTGACGAGTACGGCAGAAGAGACCTCTGCCATGGCTCGATACTCACTTTGATCCAACCGCCGTCCACAACCCCTTACACCGCAATCTTCAAACTGCATGCCACATGATATGTTTGCTGACAGTGACTTGACCCCGTGCATTCCCTTGACAGTAAATCCGCTGTTGTAAAGTGAGCCCACAAAAGATGATAGTATCATGTGAGGATTCCATCTCCAAGTAACCACCACGTATGCTCAACACAGTGATCCGAGTTTTGATCAACGGCAGAGGTCTCTTTTCCCATACTCGTCAACCCAGCGAATGCAAAAGAAAAGAGATCTCTGCTAGCAGGGAATAAAGTCAGTTTAAACTAGTTTGAAAATTATAACATTGGACCGTTTTGCGTTGTCTAAATTAAACAAATGGAGGTTAAAAAAATGACAGTAGGTGCCTATGCTACGTAGCAGGCATGATATTGACCAAAAAATAATAAGTAGAAATTTTCCATGAACAATGAATCAGTGTGCAACTAGTCTTCCAAGACCACAAGAAAACTAAAAACACCCTCCACTACAACAAATTGGGAAAAGCTCCAATGAAGACTGACAACCAAGGCAAGGTTTTTCCTGTAATAATACCATAGAATAATGATTTCGTCTCGGGTTTTGAGTGTGCTACTACACCAAAAGCTATTATTAATGCCCAAAGCTACTGTCCTACTACAGGTGCTACAATACCAAAAGTTCTTCTTACTAGTCATTTCTAACCTATAACCAAAAAAAACAAGATATTCTTACATGGTCAATTTCGTCTTCAAGTAAAAGGTACCCATTCTTCACAGACTGACTAAGGTCATCCTCTACCACTGCACAGAGAAAATTAGCAAGACTGCTAGTTATCATTCATCCAAAACAACTTTTATTGCCAGCAACTTAAAAAAAAAAACATCTGTACAATTCAAAAGATGCTTTTCTTCAATGATGGTGTATATACAGGTGGTTCTCAATCATCCCCAACCAGACCACAGGGTTCCCATACAAACTGTGTTAATCTCTACGTTTTTCACATAATTTTAATGAAATCCAAGATATCGTAGTGTAGTGCTATTATTATCGCAAATTTTATAAATGATGAAATGATATATAAAATAGATCATATTACATGAACTGCGGATATGAAATCAAGTGAAGCTATGATCCTCGCAGGACTTCAATGGGGTTTGAACCCGTGACCTCGCGAGGTCGCGAGGTTGTAGGTAACTGTATGTCATTGTACGTCATTGTAGATCATTGTAGCTCACTGTAGGTCATTCCTTGTTTTAGTAACTACGGTTGGAAAGTAACTCAATGAGCATCAGCTGCACTTTTTGAGCTGCCTGCTATATTTCGTTTTAAATAAATTTCAGCACTTATCTTGCAGATTTTGTTCGCATCTCTTGTATTTCGCATAGTCGGCTTGTTTACTTCCCCGAGAGAAAGTTAAAATTTATTTACAGCAAAATATCACAGTCATCTAAAAAAGTACAAGTTACCTTCATTGAGTCAATTTTGCAACAAACAACACGGCATAAGCATTGAAATTCATTTAGAGAGAAATAAAGCAGTCATATCAAAAAGTACAACTTACACTCATTGAATTAACTTTACAACAAACGAGGGATAAGTGTTGAAATTCATTTAGAGAGAAATTTGGCAGTCAAATCAAAAAGTACAACGTAACGCTACATCTCCAATAACTTCGTAAAATCCGGAAATCAAAGCTTGCACAAACTTTGATTAATGATCACACAGTTTGTATGGGCCCTCTGTGACCAGACCAAACCAAATAGATGTATTTACTTGTGGATGTGTATAACATGGAGCATTATACTTGTGGATGTGTATAACATGTAGACACTTCAAAATAGTAAGACAAGTGCAGTGGTCTTCTTCCTTCACCTTTCTGGGTTGATAACACAAAACTAAGCTACAAGGAGGAGTCATTCATAAAAACTCCCCTGTAGAGCCTGTCAAAAAGCAGGTGTATATGTACTACTAACTATTAAAATCACATCCAGACTGGAAGTTCCATTTGAGCATGTAAAATAATAATATCAATAACTATTTTAATTGATGTGTTTTTACAACTACACGTACATACAACAAGTAGCCAACATTTTAATTTTGCACCTTGTGTCAAAGGTGAAAGGACTTACATGAATCACCAACTGTGGTATCTACAACTTGAGTGGGATCTTTGGGAAGCTTTTTGTGCTGAAAAATACAAGGTTGTCAAATAAGTAAGGTACAAGGCCCATAACAGCATTGTAAATTAGTTGACAATTACATGTACCTTGAGTATGATTTTGTTCCTTAGAGCAGTGGGTGAAGGCATTTCTTTTGCACTACATTCAATTGGATGTGTGAGAAGGTATTCTGTCATCAAAAAGAAACATTTATCACAAGACATGAATCAATCAATCAAATATTATTTTGCAAGCACATAAATTGTTGATAACTGGTATTCTATAAGGAAAAAGATGGAGTGTGCTTTGGTGATAGGGGCAGTGGATTTGCATGTAGTTGTGTAGGGTTCAAAAATCTACTATCACCATTGGCTGGATTTGTCTCCAGAGGACAGCCAACTTGTTCCTCCTGCCAGCTGGCATTCATAACCACAAGTATGTAGGGAGACCATAATAAGTAAAGTCTTCTGGGTTAGTACAATACAATACATAATTAATTCAACGCTCTCTATAGGGGCTTTTCAGAACCAATGAAACACAATTAATGGAATTAAGGAACAGACCAACAACAACAACAACTGTTAAGAATCCCAACTGAGGCAAACCCAGTGCAGCTGGGAAGTTGAGCCAGGGACTACCAGGATCAAATTTAATGAGTAGTCAGCTCAGAGCAGGTCTTGAACCCGGGATCTCCAGATCTCAATGCAAGCACCCTAACCACTGGGCCACACTGCCTCCATTGGTAAAAGTTCTAAAACTGCTGCAATTTTTACTTTTAAGCCTACTGCTGGGCAAAAATGATCTGTTAGAGTTGTGTCATATAATTCTGAAAAATGTAAGCCCAATATATGGAAGTGATCAATTTCAAACTGTGAAGGTATAAAACTTAAGTAAATCGATCATTTTTTTGACAAACCTCCAAAAACCTCCTTGAAAGTATATGCCATAACCTTCTGTTGAGGAATGCTACAATGGTTCTCCAGTGACAGAATTAATGGATAGCTGAAAGTCGAAAAGACAACTCATTTCTTTAAACAGGGACATAGTTTTTTCACGCTGTTAGCTTAACCCTTTAAGCCCCGAGGGGTTCCCCATTGACAAGTAAAATCGTCTGGCGTTAGACAGACTAAAATCTATAAGTGCCATTTGGCACTATCGGGGCTTAAAGGGTTAAAGCTTGACATTATAATAATTGTGACCTGTTTGGCAAAAAAAAAAATGGTTTTAATGTGTTAGCACTCAGCTTTTCTTACCACATGACATACATGTACATTTACTTTGTAGCAACAAATTATTTAAGAAAACACAAATTTCTCAATGTCAATGAAATTAATAATAGAAAAATAGTAAGGCAACATAATCAACCAACTCTCACCATACCGTGAGTACCCAGAGGAGGAGTGAATAGTATCCCAGATGTCTTTTCGGCATCTCGTCCCAACGGGAATAGCAAAATGGCGCAATCAGTTGATGAAATACACGATCTTCTTCATGATGATTTCATAGGTTTTGTCATTATCATAATGGTGATTGATTTGTGCCTGTCAATACTTCATCACTGTATTTAATTTCTGATATTTATTCATCAAGACTCACAGAGGACTACTCATATTTTGACAATTCAAAATGTGGTTGTTTCACAATGTGATCACTGACCTGAAGAGAGGTTATGGATAAAGTTGTTTAATATACAGTTGTGGATTAGAGCTTTTTTCCAAATATGGACTCCACTCATGCAGATCGATGGTGAAACGATATTTCAGTGGAGAAGTACCCATATATACCCACATTTTCTCATACTTTTGGAGTCAAAGATTTCATCAAAATTATACACCAGTTTAATGAGTTCGCAAGTGGCACTTGTGATTTGATCATGGCAAGCGATCACATGACATGGATTTCAGATTTAACTCACTTTTCTTTAATTACCTACATGTATGTTGAATGAAGGAATAATTATGGGATACTATTCATTCCTCCTCTGGTGAGTACCTGTAGTTACGATTTACATCAGCAAAGACCTGAACATTTCCTGATCCGACATGTAATTTCCAGTGTTTTAAAAGATGCCATGAATTCAAATTTACATACCGTAATTATTTGCCATAGTTTTCAAAGCAAATTCAGGGCTCAAAATTAACGAAAAAATCCAGTCGCATTTTGCGATAAGATACGAAAATTTAGTAGCAATTTCGCAAAGTTTAGTCACAAAGTTGCCGCACTGCATTGTGTTGTAAGCGGTTTAGCAAAAAAAAATATGAGCCTGCAATACTTGTGTGTAAAGAGACAGCTGAAAATGGTGAATGATCGAAGGAATGGATCTGTGCACGTAACATCGCAGCTAAATTACTCTACAATTACCCTAAGTGAGAAACAAAATAATTTTGTCATTTATTTGTTTTAGCAAAAGTAGCAGCAAAGTGGCAATTGCTAACCCTTTTGTTTCGAAATAGCGAAGGTGACAACAAGTCGCAAATTTGCGACTTCTCCAGATATTTTAGTCGCAAAGGAAAAAATTTAGTCGCAAATGCGACTGTATTGGTCACAATTTCGAGCCCTGAAATTATTTCAAAACTTACTCAGATGCAACAAATGCATTGTCGCTAATTGCACGCACAACTTCCACAAATTTGATTCTGGAAACAAGTGTGTGTCCGTGTGTGATGATGGGTTGACCTTCTGGACCATCCCAGCAGTCCACTGCAAGATTAATGGCAAAAACCACAGTAACACCTATGAATGCTCATGACTTTTTTAAAGGAAAAAAATTAAGACCCATTTGAAAAATGTGTAACTCTATTTCCTTACATTCTAAACAACGACATCCCATTCTGAGGGCACGAATGTAAGCTTCGACAGAGGCCTCACCCTGGAATTGATCACCGGTCAGATACCTGTAAGCACACGACCAAATAACATTAATAATCTTAATGATCCATAAAAATAATATACTTGTAAAATGCATTATTTCTTGCATGCTATGAAGATTCCAACAATGCCACAAAATTAAACCTGGACAAGTTGTTAGACGAGAAATCCAAACATATGCAAACATAAACAAAGTAATCAATTATAATAATAGTTGATAAAATGTATATACATGTACTAATAATAATAATAATAATAATAATAATAT
>NC_090869.1:41033163-41035663 GCF_036669935.1 Montipora foliosa
GTTACCGACAGGTTGCCAACAGGTCACCGACTGTTGGCTGACAGTCGGCCAACACTTTGGCCTCAAACAAAACACAAACTGTTGGCCGACAATTGGCCGTCTGTCCGCCGACTGTTGGGCAACAGTCAGCCGACAGTAAATTTTGGGAATTATTCTTCACTATTGCCGTGTGTACAGAAGAATAAACTAAGAAAGCGACGAACAGAAGGCACAGGTGAACAGGCGAATTGTGGGTACAGAGGAACAGAGGGGCAGTAGATACATGTACTGAGAAACAATAGGTAAATGTACAGAGGAATAAAGGGTACATAGGAACAGTGGAGTAGTAGACACAGACTGAGGAAAGGTTGAAACTTTGAGGTACAGTAGGAACAGTGGAATAGTAGACACAGGCTGAGGAAAGGTTAAAACTTTAAGGTACAGAGGGACAAAGGGTACAGACAAACAGAGCAACAGTAGATACAGAACAATTCATTCATTTCAAAGAATTTTGAAGAGAATCAAGGGTCTTACCATATTTATTCACTTGTCGATCAACGCGTGGACTGACTCATCGGTTGGATCGGAATTGTTACCATTACCAAAACAAAGTGGAAAGCACAACATGAACTTGACAAAGCCATAAACAGTTTTAAGCTACAGAAAACCTAACGAATAGAAAACCACCATGCTAACTTTACTTTAACCATCCCCCACTTACCTCTGAAACAGTGAAATATGGTTCAGAGTAACTTCTACTACCATCTGACAGATATTCCAACATATAGCTCCGTACAGTTTCAAGGTCCATTGCTCCAGGCTCCTAAAGAATGAATTAGAGTCAAACACAATACAAAAGACTAAATCAGCTAACTCGTATCGTACAATTACCAAAACTTTTTGTAGGAGATGCATGACATTTATTAAAAAATGAATAAACAAGTAGAGTGATATAAAACAAATATCAAAAAAGGGTCAGTAGTTTTTTAATAAATCACAGACGTCTCAGGTGTACAACCCTTCTTCAGTGTGAAGAAAACTGTTGAAATATGCAATCAGAAGGAAGCACGCACTCTGAAGAAGGGTTCTACACCTGAAACATCTGTGATTTTTAAGAAAAGTAAAGACAATTTTTGATGTTTGTTTTATATCACTCTACTTGTTAACTCATATTGTACACAATTCCATATCATTTAAATGTGAATGCTGCATTATAATGCATATACAAAACACCTGGGAGATTTTTAATTGGGTACAACATTGGTTGCCGATTGGGGCGCCTTAATTAGGTGTGAATGAAATAAGTTTTAACTATTACTCAAGTATCCCAACCTCTTGTTCTTCTAAAAGGAACCTTTGAAAGTTGAGCAATGGAACATAGGTCCTGCAGAAAGAAAAATCAGCTTAACACATAATTGTGTTACTGGTAATTGGTAATTGGTAATTCCCCCCCCCCCCCCCCAATAAAATTGGCAGTCCTTTTATTAATAACCCATTCCCTTTGAAGAGTAACACTTTCGACTTTACAAAGCCAGCCAGACAGCTTTACTCATCAACTGAGGGTCGGTTTAGAAGTGAAACGGTGATTTTACTCAGTCCAATGTCAGATTATTTTTAATTAATCAATAGGATCCAGTTCAGGAATGAATGGATTAATCACTTGATCTTCATTTCTTGACAAATTTTTTTTCCTTGCAAATTTGTAGTAGACTTGGGCACACTACCCAGCACTGTGTTGCTTTTCTTTTAATAATGCCATTGCAGCATTCATAGCAACAACAACAGTTATTCAGATTTAAATAATAAAAATTAATAGCATTTTCGCTCTTACCCATTTTCTATGTAATCATCAAACCGCAATACTAACTGCAAAGAAAAGAAAGAAAAGACATCTCCTGAGAATAGTATTTTTAAAACAACTTCTGTTATTTTCTAAGATAACCAGTACGGTGTTATAACAATATTTTATTACCAATTTTAATATTCATGTCAACATTATAAATTCAATTTATTGAAGACAAATGCAATCATGCCTTTTTTTCTGTTCCATCACCTACCTCTTTAACAGTCATTGTTGCATCATAAATTTTACGAAATCCTTCAAAGTCAATGTGGCCCTCCCCTCTTCCTGCCATCTGTGATAAAGTTGAACACCAAATAAACAATAAAACAGACTATTCCTACCAAAAATAACATTTTTTTACTCACCTCAATTTAATCTTTTTACAGATTAAATTACATTAACCTACAGTGTAGTAATAGTTGACACTAGAGCTGTCCCCACTGTTACATGTAAGTATACAGCTGCATACAGAATTCAATATGTCCACGGCTCAGGTAGAGGAATGGTCATTTACAAAGGAAGCAGCTTTGGCATAAGGAAATTCATGTTGAAGAGGGAAGAGATAGTGTACAAGTCGAAATAGACACTAGAGGAAACGCAAGATTCAATATTTACAGTTGCAATTTTGCCACTGTTTCTCAAAAATGTAACATACTGAAAGGGATGCAGTTTGTTAGT
>NC_090869.1:41040663-41053163 GCF_036669935.1 Montipora foliosa
TCCGCTTCTCTGTGTTCATTTTATGTTTTCTTGTCACATTATCTTTTCCATGCAAATGTCTTCCAAGGAGCACTGTAAGTCCTTGTTACGTCGTGGTGAAGAAAATTGAAATAAAGTAAATGACAGCCAGGTACAACTTGCTGCAGCCTCATGTACTAATTCACTACTTAATGTTGTTGCGCACAAACAAGAAATACCAACTTGGGCAGGGGGTGTGCTGGCAAGGCTTGTATACTACCAAAACCACCGATCTGTGGAATGGGCCCGAATTATTAAGTCACTGCAAGCAAAACTTGGAATTGGCAAATCACACAAGACGGGATATAAAAATTAAATGCCAGCTCATGTTCATAGACAAGAAGTCACCTGATGACAGGAAAACAACCTTAGGAACTGGGGATCAGAGGTTACTGCTTGCTAAAACATTTAAATTTACATGTATGCTAAAATATCACTAATTCAGTTTAACAGCACATTTCAAATCTTACCTGAATAAGCTCCTTTAACCGCGCATTGCTCAGCTTTACATTTGCACGCTGGAAAAATGCCCTTAGCTCCTTCATACCAATAAAAGTGGCTGTTCTACAGGGCTGAAAACAAAGTGATGTAACATGTATATTAAATCTAAGAAGCTCATTACCTTAAACTCACAAATTCCCCATCACCATTTTAAACCCTGCATACTTATCTCGCATATGGCAGATTTTTCATATAATACTTAATTTTCATTTGAATTACCAACACAACTCCCGCAGTACAATGAACCTGAATTCTGCAAAGAACTGTCTACAAGTCATATTCAAAAAATGAAGGGAAGGTTATCAAAAGAAAACTGTGATTGTTTGTGTTTGTCCATCTCTTTCATTTTTATATTTATCTAGTAAATTTATTCTTGCCTAAGAAGCTAAAGGACAGTTCATTGCATAACTGAGCATTTATTGCTCAAAATAAATGTAAACCACAACTGTAAATTACACAAGTCACAATAACGTGTTACTTTTATCAGCCACAAACAATAAAAAATATTGTTAATTATTACTTATAAATAATAATTATCATTATCATTTCAAAGTAACAAAATGTACAATATACCTACAGTGTGCCGCATCATATAATGTTCAGTAAAATGCCAAAGGATTTTTACCAGCATTTGGCAAGAAAAATTCTTGAATTACCGGTAGTCAAGAAAAGGAAGGGGTCTTAACATTAATTTGAAAAGTTCTTGTAGAACACTACAAAAAATCTCAAAATTAAAATTATATAAGTATGAAATAGCCCAGTTTCATGGGTTTGTTTGTCACATTGCATCCAACACCCTTGGATATGAGCATTTACGGTAGTTGCTTATGGAGAACCTAACCCCCTAAAATATGCAAAAAATTTACATGCAGATCTTTGGCTTGAACCTTTCAGCCTTCACATATACTTTGTGACTTTATAGTATTTTATTTACTGCTTGTCCTTTTTATAAAATAATGTGACAGGAGTAATTTTTTAAATTGTGACAGTGGTCAGTTGGCAGACAGACTCCTTAAAAGCAACTCTGGGCTAATCGTGCTGGGGAAATGTTTTTCTTATACCTTTAACTATCTTTAATGCTCCATTATAGTCAGGCAACAAGTGTAGTCCCATGGGAATTTTAGGCTGAAAGCACACAACCGATAATGATTGTGTTGAAGGGACCTTAAAGAACATGAAAAATTTTGGTGGCACTTTTGTAACTTGCACCGAGTGGTTTTGTGGAGATTTTTAAAATGATGTAGCATGGAAACGAGGCTCTGGCATTAAAACGGCCATAACTTTCCATTATTTTTACCAAATAACACCAAGTGATTAAGCTGATGTTCTATCATTTAAGCTATCCCCAGTTACAATACCATGCAGGATGAAAACAAGGGTCTAAAAATACAAATTATAGCAATACATAGATATTTCTATATTTGGGTCTGTGTGGCATATCACCTTTATAATAATATTTATATAGCACCTATCCAAAAATCTGCTCCAGACATACAACACTAGCAAAAACAATGAGGTAAACCAAGAGCTTACGTTGGCGCCGGATGGCGCTGTACAGTTCACACCCTTGATAATATTTAACATTTACAATAACTTTAAATAATATCAGTATAACTTCAACCTTACATGGACAACAAAACTGAACAATACAATATGAAATTAACAATGTGCACAATGGCCGCTGATTCAGGTGAGCTCATCCGCCCTTTGACAGGTCTTTTTTTATTCCTGCTGGTTGTCACTCCTCCCTGTTCACCACTGAAGAAGCTGGTGGGAGAGCCAGTTTAGATGTCAACCACCCGTCCATGTGGTAGGTAGTACTTGTTACATGTACATGTTGCCAGTAGCAGGTTCCAACCTAACCTGACTTATATCAGCATCTCAGCATACAGTAACAAAAAGGTTGTAGTTCTCGTGTAAGCTGTCTAGTTATCACTTACATCACTCTCATAATCTAAATTGTCATCGGCTTCTTCATCTTCATCATCTACCAGGTTATCACACGTCATCCATATGTGGTGAGTAGCTGTTCAAGTCAGTGCAGTTGAGTTGGACTTTCCAACAACTGCACCTATGAGATGAACATCAGCTTTTGTGTAACCACACTTAACCAACTGGGTGACGGCTGCTGGTGAAGGAGGTAGTAACGTCATGTCTGTTACTCACTTTTTGTCTTCTTACTTCGAGCCAAAGGCTTCTGGTGAGGGTAGCTGTGGATAAGGTACTGTGTCTACCACACAAGTTCTAGGTAGTTGCTCTCTTTATGGCCTGCCAAAGTGCTTCTTGTGTAGGTGCATGGTAATTCTCAGACTCAGCTCTAACTATCTTAACTCACAAACATTGGCAATTGTGGTTTCAGGTTTCAGGGAAATACACTTGACAGACAAGTTTATCCATGATGTCAAGGTCTCTTCTGTTGACAGGTCTCTATTGCCAAAGTTGACAAGGGAAGTAATGCTGTCTTCATCTGCTTCCTTCAATATCTTCTACCATGTGGCCTTTCCTTTGTGTGACATCAGCACCACTCAAAGTATGAAGACCACGTAGTGCTGCAGCAACCTTTGAATGGCCAAGGGTCTGCACAATACGCTTTAACTTGATCACATGGTGCCATGTTCCAGTTCCAGTCACAAAATTCTGTAGTAGATAGAAACTTGGTCACCTTGCGTTCATCGTCTGGTAGCTGATTTCAAAGAAAGAGCAACTTCATATCTGTCAAAGACCAAGCGAATTTCATCATTGTCCCTGTACTTCTGGAGACCTGCATTGGTAAAATGCTGAGCAAGATCAGCACAGGTTTTTATGGCAGCTGGGTTGTGAAGTGCCTGAAATTCTGCCATGCTATCTACAATTGCCACTTGGTTTTCGTGGATCTGCTAATGGTGCATCACCAGGTAGAGTGGCAGCAAAGAAGATTAAAGGACGTGCCAAAGAACAATAGAAGGAAACTAACCTGCATGACAATGAACTGTCGAAGCGCTAAAAACAAAATAGCAGACATCGCTGCTGTAATAGATCAACATAAACCTGATATCATCTTTGGTACTGAATCCTGGTTAAACTCGAACATTGAAGTAACGAAATATTTCCAAATGGCTACAAAATCTTCAGAAAAGACCGTCCTGACGACTGCCACGGCGGAGGCGTTTTCCAGGCAGTGAAAAACAATATTACAATAACACATCATTCGGACCTGGACACCGACTGCGAAATTATTGGACCCAATGTCAGCTAGCAGACAAGAAAACAAAATCACTGCTATTTGGATCATATTATCGACCAAATTCTTCCAACGTTATAAGCCTCGATGAGCTAGATGCATCACTGTTAAAACTTGGGAATGGCGTGCATAAAAATAACATCATTGTTTCCGGTGATTTCAATGCTCCTGATACTAGCTGGGATACTGAATATTCAAGCCAATCTCCTGCCTCTGATAGACTGCTAGAAATAATCGATGATCATGATCGGAGTCAACACGTCAAAGAACCAACTAGAAAGGATAGAAATAAATACCGGTACACAAAACACCTTAGACCTAATTCTCTCCAATAATTTCAACATCATCGAAAATGTCAGGCGCACCAGTGGCTCAGTTGGTTGAGCATTGGGCTGTCATGCGGGAGGTCGTCAGTTCGACTCCGGCCGGACCAACACTCAGGGTCTTAAATTACTGAGGAGAATGTGGTGCCTTTGTAATTACATCTGCAAACGGTTATACTTTCTAGTCTTCTCAGATAATGACTGTAATCCGTAGGTCCCGTCTCTTAAACATTGTTGGAAATTAAATAGTATGGGACTTTAAAGAACCCACACACTTTTCAACAAGAGTAGGGGACATAGTCCCAGTGTTGTGGTCTAACCTAAGCTGGACGGAGGCATCTTTCACTTCCATAAAAATTAATTGTAAACTGCATAACAAGTAGTCTGGCTAAAGTCCCCCACAAAAGTATTGTAAATTAGTCCTGAAAAGCCCCGTGGGGGAGAGACTAATAGCAAATCATTGTATCATTGTATCAGCGTCGTTCCTGGTATTAGTGATCATGACATTGTGTTATTTCACTGTGAACACTTCTTGCTGAAGAAAGAAAAATGTCAAACGCAAAATATTCATTAGAAAAAAAGTCGACTCTACTCGCATTAAAGAAGAACTTACAAAACTATCACTTCATATGGAGACAAGGGGCTTCAACTCAATCGACTAAAAATGGAGCTGCTTTGAAGATAACATCCACCATATAATGGATTTTTTCATCCCCTCAAAGTGGACTAGCTCAATGATATAATCTTCCATGGTTCAATCATTCTTTGAAACGTCTAGCCAGGTGTAAACAAAGGCTTTCTCAACAAAAAAAACTTCTGGAAAACAAAATGATTGGAAGGGCATTCCGTGTAGCTAGAAAACTAATGCATAAAAGGCTTAAAGAAGCAAGGAATGCATATAATTTCTGATGATCTAGGTGAAGCGTATTTGACAAGAAAAACCCTAAGCGATTCTGGTCATTACAATGTACATTGAAACAAACTGAAAAAAGAAGAGCCTGGGATTGCAGATTTCTGACAAAATAAATGGCTCCATAATTAACGATAACATAATCATAAAGTTGACATACTAAATAATTCAATTCTCAAATGTCTTTAACTCAAGAAGAGTGTATCAAACCATCAATGATGAAAATGGTAGCGTACAGTATCCATGGAAAACCTCTTGTTGTCTTGGATGGAATCCTTTCTCACTAAGAGGGTCCAAACTTTCATCCTGTAACGGGGGGCTTGTCAACATCTCCCTCTTCCTCAGTGACCTCAGGGTGTTACCACAAGGGTCAGTACTAGGCCCGTTGTTTGTTCCCTAACCTCATTACATTAATGACCTGACCAAAACGGTCTGACCTTACATGTCAAGCTGTTTGCCAACTTGAACCACTCTTTTGTACAGCCAGTGTGTGGCGCTTGCTGCCCGTTTTCACGTGGATTGCACAATCTCAAGGACAATATCAACAAACTCGAAAATTTGGCAACATGAGCGGCAGATCAATTTTCTCCTTGCCACCGTCTGCAAACATATCCGTGCATTTTCACCATAAGCAATGCCCTCCCTAAACCGGACATACTTTTTCTGTGGCACGCCGGTGCCCGTCACAAACTTGACACACAGTAGCACTCCGTGCATCGTCACAGCACCTTGGAATCTTGACTGTTTAACAGTAACTAAAGCCTGGAATGCTGAACACACCCTCTCCTTCTATCTCCAACGGCAAGGTGAGTGGTTGATCTTGGAGTTGATCAACGAGAATCAATCTCTGGCACTGGCCCCAGGAAAGTACGTGAAACAGCACTACTCTACGCAAGCAGCATTCGATCTGACCCCAAACTTGGGAGTACGCAAGGCGGGCGCACTAATGCGGACCCACCACTACTACAAAAGATAGTTTCACAAACCTTGGAGAGGAGTTCAAAGAAAAAAAGCTGCTCGTGTTTCTGCCTGCAAACACGTCACGGGACATACCTCAAAACAAGGCAAGTGGTCACAGTCACATGTGATCCTGATCTGAATTGGGACACATTAGTGAAACAAGGAAGAAAGAAAAAACAGATTGACTCTAATGTACAAACTTAGTTCAATAACCTAGTAGACAGTGTAAACACAGAACACTTAATATACAAAACAGTGATAAAAAGAACACGCAAAAGCCCATGCTTTTAAAGTATTATAGGAATGCCAAAAGTATCTACGGACGTCTTTAAGTTTTCTTTCTTTCCTAGCTGCAATATACAGAGTGGAAACTGCACTGGCCGCCTCGACTTAGTAACATTGCAAGTCCATTATCTGATTTTAAGTTATAATTTAGGAAAGCACGTGGAAATAAGTAAAGTAAATTCCAATTATGAATTATCATTTTATTTATCTTCTTATTTCCAGGACCTATATTTACCTTTTTATTTTATTACACTTATGCATATATTTTTTTTTAGCTTTTTTTACAGTCTTGATGTGATGTCCTGAAAAGATTTTATCTACATAAATTTTAGATGAAGAATGTAGGGTGGTGAAATTTCCTCAAAATGTAAGTTAGGTATTGCTATTGTATGTGTAGATAGCGTTGTTTCAGCTTTTTTTTTTGGTATTGTCCCAAGGGATAGCTTACATAATATAATATCAACTAACTCATTGAGATACATAATCTGCATTTATTTTGGTCGATAGTTGGTGAAAATAATGGACAGTTATTGGCCATTTTAATGTCCTAGAGGCCTCCTTTCCATGCGAGGGGGGACAACATACATTCATTTGGAAAAGTCTCCAGAAAAAAGTCTTCGAACGCAAAGTTACAGACACGTGCCACCAAAATTTGTCATGGTTCTTTTCTAGTTTACTAAAGGTCCCCTTATTCACATTTCGATCAGTTGTTTGTTTGCACCCTCATAATTCCCACAATGGACTGTCCGTTTTTGAAATTTGCTCCTGGGATATTATCATAGAAACAAAATGCTTACATTTGTAATTATACTGATGCAAAATGAGTGGATCTTCTTTTTATTCTTTACTCTGCAGTTCTCATGTGTGCTTAAGGCTTAAGGCTGAAATTCTATTGATTCCCAATAGCAGTGCAACTATAACATTACTAAACCCACTCATTCCATTCTATAGGTCTCCTTTGCAGTCGTCTTTCAGAATGTCACGCAATGCTTCACGAAAGGAAAAGAGCTGCTCAAATTGGGACAACATTCCTTTATGGTGAATTGACGTCAATCCACAGCTACAAGTTCCATTTTCTCGGAAAATGGAAGCTGTATCAAGCAACTCAATCACAGAATACTTCATCTGTTTCATTGAAAGCGCACGGATCCGCCAAAACTGTGCACGTTTTTCAAAGCCACGCATTGACCATGAATGCAACCATAAGTGGAGGAACGGGAATGGAGAATGAAGAAAGCATGTAAATATAAATCACATTATTGCGATATTTTTATTGAATTCAAAAATCAAAGTCTCGTTATTCTCAACTGCCACTATGCACTGAAGAATCAATCACTGAAACGACCAAGCAAACAAAATGGTCTAGTCTAAAATCTGACAGCGTCTGTAACCAAAACCTAGGTAATACAATGTAGCAAGGCTTTTGGTTTCTGTTATGGTAGATGCAGGGTTTTTGACTCAGGTCAAAAACACAAGATTCGAAATCCGCAGCCACAAACCAGGTCAATATACCGACAAGAATTTCCAGTACGGTTAGTACTGTTGCAAAAATTATGGGTTACATACTACTTTTGCCGCGCCAAAAACTAAAATACATGTACTCTTTCTTGGATAGTCAAGATTGTTTTCGGAGTTTCCCCCAATCCATAATACCTACCATGAGGCTGCCAGAATATTGCAATGCATGATTTCCTCACACTCGTTCAAAAACTAGCATGCCAGTGTTTGAACAAGGACACTTGTCAAGGAAAAAATTGTCATATTTTTCCATTTACACTGCCAAGGAAGACTTGACAAGGATTAGTTGTAAAGGAAAACTTGCTATTGTAAATGAGGCTTTAGAAACGAAGGACCTCACGGAAACTGAAACTTGAAAAACGATTTTATTTCTAGGTCATCTTCCACTTTCTTTAGAAAAGAAATTCAGAAGATCTTGCGATTTTTATCTTAGAATTAATGACCTCACTGTAAAAAACCATTTACTGTTTTCTTTCTACTCGGAGGTCCAGTTGGGGGTCGAGTGTGGGCGTCCACGTTTTGTACCGTCCCGGCACAAAACCTATTAAAATCTCCCCACAATTCCACGTGGGAACCGTCGTTAAATTACTACAAGCATAATTGAACATCTCCCTCCCCGTCAGCAACATTTCTACCGTTTAGGTAAACTAGTACTAATGGTAGTTATGATGTTAAATATATAATTATTAGCGCTGAAAAGGCAACATTCCACCTCTTATATTTTCCTTTATTATTGATTCTATGTCTGTTGTCGTTTCTTCTCTCAACCAATTTTGTTTTGGCATATTTCCTTCCTTTGCAGAACTCACGAAAAGTATTCCAAAAGGCTGCAAGAGGAGAAACACAAGAAGATTTGTACCTTTTCTGTGCATTTTCTTCGTCGGAACATACATTGTTTGCACACCGGTGTGCCAGTACGTCAAGAATAACAGAAAGGTAATGCTTTTTTCTAATAAATTATAATACGAAAAGTTATTGGGCGCGTGGTGCGCCGAAGGAGGAGATTCCACAGCGTGGCACATTTGAGTCACAAAAACAGTGTTCACCAACCGTTTCTTCAAGGTGTCTTTTCGCTTGACTGCAAAATTTGGAACACCCTTTAGTATTATGTTAAATGTGTCTCGTCGTCAAAATAAGCAAACTACTGCTTGACAAAACTCGCTTCAAATACCGACCTTAGTTTCTATCTACGAATTCCAAATCGTTTGCAAGAACGAGTTTCTAAATTCACTTCGCATACTTCAGACAATCAGTTGCTGACAAATTATAGTTCTTTAAAAAACCTCCTTACGACCCGAGAAGAGAGCGTTCTGCGGATGCGATGGGCTTGTAATTGAACTCCTGGACACTGTCTATTGTATATAAAATCAAGAGGTAGTTAATCCTGCGTTGGCAGTAGGGTTTTAGCTCCAGAATATATATTAAAGATGCAAGCCTACGTTGCAGGAAACAAGCAAAACCAAGGAGCATAAACCAAATGATGTAACTACACGTTAAAGTTTTGGTTCTTTGGCCTCATCCAAGAAAAAAGCACGGCTTTACGTCTTTCAAATTTACATGAGAAGAGAGAGCCAAAAGAACAAACCAACTCAATCCTCACAGGACACCGAACCCAGGAATTCAACCCGGGAGACTTTGTTGAAACATTAGTACAGTACAGCTGCCTGTGTTAATACCCACAGTTTTTATATGCTTTTTCTCTTCCCCACAGGAACCCACAACGTGGTCGGAATGCGAGCGGATCATTAGCAAAAATTCTTGGTGTTTCTTTTCCAAATTCGGAAATTGGTTTTGCGCCGATAAAAAACCAACAGAAACAGAAGTGTATTCCCGTTATGAAGAAAAAGGGTGCAATGATGTAAAAGAGGAATTTTTCCCTCATCCCTCTCCCACGCAAGAAGAAAAAGACTTCCCCATTGCTTATGCAATGGTTATTCACAAACGCAGATCTTGTAGAGAAGGTTTTACAATCCATCTATATGCCTCAGAATGTTTACTGCATACACGTGGATGTCAAATCATCTGAAGCATTTCGAAAAGCAATACGAGCCATGACTGCTTGCCTTGACAACGTTTTCTGACTGATAAAGTTGTCGACGTGATATGGCCTCGTGTTAGCATTCTTCACGCGCAAATTAACTGTCTAGGGGATTTAATGAAGAGCTCAGTAAAATGGAAATATTTTATGCATGTTACTGGGCAAGAGTTACCCCTTTACAATAATGCCGAAATCGTGCGAGCGCTCGCCAATCTGAATGGTTCCAACAACATCGAGAGTTTTTGCAGTTCCAATCAATAATTGGCATCGATATATGTATTCCCATAGAGCTGAAAAGGTGGAAGGAGGCCAGTTTCATGCGAGTAACTCATGGCGAAGACGATCTTTACGAAGCGTCCTCCACCATGGGGAATTCGCATCAAGAAAGGGTCCAATTTTGTAGCACTCACACGAGAAGCAGCGAATTATGTTCTTTATGATAAAGTAGCGATTGATTTTTTGTCCTGGCTTAATGACACTTCCTCGCCTGACGAGGTATTCTACTCATCCCTTCACCAACATCCGGGATTCCCAGGTGGTATCTATGGTAGCCAGCCGGAGTGGATAATGCGCGCTGTTAGTTGGAAATATACAGATGGTGTTTGCTGTGGCAATGGATCCGGGAAGTGTGCTGGCTGACGACACGAGACCTAAACTGGGTACTGGGTGCAAATTTTCGCAAGAAAATCTTCGTCACCAAGATACCATTTGACCACAGGGATGATATTGTTAATGTTTGGCTTTAGCACGCTCGACAAGAAGGTATGGGCAGGTACTACTTTAATGTCTTAGTCTTAAGGACGTTCGCACGAAAAATATCAAAAAAGGGTCGGTAGTTTTTTAATAAATCACAGACGTCTCAGGTGTACAACCCTTCTTCAGTGTGAAGAAAACTGTTGAAATATGCAATCAGAAGGAAGCGCGCACTCTGAAGAAGGGTTCTACACCTGAAACATCTGTGATTTTTTAAGGAAAAGTAAAGACAATTTTGATGTTTGTTTTATATCACTCTACTTGTTAACTCATATTGTACACAATTCCATATCATTTAAATGTGAATGCTGCATTATAATGCATGTACAAAACACCTGGGAGATTTTTAATTGGGTACAACATTGGTTGCCGATTGGGGCGCCTTAATTAGGTGTGAATGAAATAAGTTTTAACTAGTACTCAAGTATCCCAACCTCTTGTTCTTCTAAAAGGAACCTTTGAAAGTTGAGCAATGGCACATAGGTCCTGCAGAAAGAAAATCAGCTTAACACATAATTGTGTTACTGGTAATTGGTAATTGGTAATTCCCCCCCCCCCCCAATAAAATTGGCAGTCCTTTTATTAATAACCCATTCCCTTTGAAGAGTAACACTTTCGACTTTACAAAGCCAGCCAGACAGCTTTACTCATCAACTGAGGGTCGGTTTAGAAGTGAAACGGTGATTTTACTCAGTCCAATGTCAGATTATTTTTAATTAATCAATAGGATCCAGTTCAGGAATGAATGGATTAATCACTTGATCTTCATATCTTGACAAATTTTTTTTCCTTGCAAATTTGTAGTAGACTTGGGCACACTACCCAGCACTGTGTTGCTTTTCTTTTAATAATGCCATTGCAGCATTCATAGCAACAACAACAGTTATTCAGATTTAAATAATAAAAATTAATAGCATTTTCGCTCTTACCCATTTTCTATGTAATCATCAAACCGCAATACTAACTGCAAAGAAAAGAAAGAAAAGACATCTCCTGAGAATAGTATTTTTAAAACAACTTCCGTTATTTTTCTAAGATAACCAGTACGGTGTTATAACAATATTTATTACCAATTTTAATATTCATGTCAACATTATAAATTCAATTTATTGAAGACAAATGCAATCATGCCTTTTTTTCTGTTCCATCACCTACCTCTTTAACAGTCATTGTTGCATCATAAATTTACGAAATCCTTCAAAGTCAATGTGGCCCTCCCCTCTTCCTGCCATCTGTGATAAAGTTGAACACCAAATAAACAATAAAACAGAATATTCCTACCAAATATAACATTTTTTTACTCACCTCAATTTAATCTTTTTACAGATTAAATTACATTAACCTACAGTGTAGTAATAGTTGACACTAGAGCTGTCCCCACTGTTACATGTAAGTATACAGCTGCATACAGAATTCAATATGTCCAGGGCTCAGGTAGAGGAATGGTCATTTACAAAGGAAGCAGCTTTGGCATAAGGAAATTCATGTTGAAGAGGGAAGAGATGGTGTACAAGTCGAAATAGAAACTAGAGGAAACGCAAGATTCAATATTTACAGTTGCAATTTTGCCACTGTTTCTCAAAAATGTAACATACTGAAAGGGATGCAGTTTGTTAGTCTTCATTAAAGTAATGAGTAACTACTGATGTTGCACGGTTTAGTGTCAATGCCGCTTACTGTATTTATTCAATTTTACGCCCAGGGTGCTTATTTAATTTTTGGACGCTTATTCGAGCTGCGCGCTTCTTCGAGGTTGGGCGCTTATCAAAATAATGTTCACCATTTTCAGTAAGTAAAACGTTTATTTTGTAACAAAAGAAGACAAAATATTAAAGCATATAAATTGTAACTGTTCATTGTTCGGTTTACGTATGCCCAGGTCTAACAACTCACTGTTCGGTCTTGCAGAAGTCTCTTTAGCTATCATTATTCTCAATCAACTTCAATGTCATCGTCGCTCAGTGCAATAAGTGA
>NC_090869.1:41058163-41060663 GCF_036669935.1 Montipora foliosa
CTGATGACAGGAAAACAACCTTAGGAACTGGGGATCAGAGGTTACTGCTTGCTAAAACATTTAAATTTACATGTATGCTAAAATATCACTAATTCAGTTTAACAGCACATTTCAAATCTTACCTGAATAAGCTCCTTTAACCGCGCATTGCTCAGCTTTACATTTGCACGCTGGAAAAATGCCCTTAGCTCCTTCATACCAATAAAAAGTGGCTGTTCTACAGGGCTGAAAACAAAGTGATGTAACATGTATATTAAATCTAAGAAGCTCATTACCTTAAACTCACAAATTCCCCATCACCATTTTAAACCCTGCATACTTATCTCGCATATGGCAGATTTTTCATATAATACTTAATTTTCATTTAAATTACAAACACAACTCCCGCAGTACAATGAACCTGAATTCTGCAAAGAACTGTCTACAAGTCATATTCAAAAAATGAAGGGAAGGTTATCAAAAGAAAACTGTGATTGTTTGTGTTTGTCCATCTCTTTCATTTTTATATTTATCTAGTAAATTTATTCTTGCCTAAGAAGCTAAAGGACAGTTCACTGCATAACTGAGCATTTATTGCTCAAAATAAATGTAAACCACAACTGTAAATTACACAAGTCACAATAACGTGTTACTTTTATCAGCCACAAACAATAAAAAATATTGTTAATTATTACTTATAAATAATAATTATCATTATCATTTCAAAGTAACAAAATGTACAATATACCTACAGTGTGCCGCATCATATAATGTTCAGTAAAATGCCAAAGGATTTTTACCAGCATTTGGCAAGAAAAATTCTTGAATTACCGGTAGTCAAGAAAAGGAAGGGGTCTTAACATTAATTTTGAAAAGTTCTTGTAGAACACTACAAAAAATCTCAAAATTAAAATTATATAAGTATGAAATAGCCCAGTTTCATGGGTTTGTTTGTCACATTGCATCCAACACCCTTGGATATGAGCATTTACGGTAGTTGCTTATGGAGAACCTAACCCCCTAAAATATGCAAAAAATTTACATGCAGATCTTTGGCTTGAACCTTTCAGCCTTCACATATACTTTGTGACTTTATAGTATTTTATTTACTGCTTGTCCTTTTTATAAAATAATGTGACAGGAATAATTTTTTAAATTGTGACAGTGGTCAGTTGGCAGATAGACTTCTTAAAAGCAACTCTGGGCTAATCGTGCTGGGGAAATGTTTTTCTTATACCTTTAACTATCTTTAATGCTCCATTATAGTCGGGCAACAAGTGTAGTCCCATGGGAATTTTAGGCTGAAAGCACACAACCGATAATGATTGTGTTGAAGGGACCTTAAAAAACATGAAAAATTTTGGTGGCACTTTTGTAACTTGCACCGAGTGGTTTTGTGGAGATTTTTAAAATGATGTAGCATGGAAACGAGGCTCTGGCATTAAAACGGCCATAACTTTCCATTATTTTTACCAAATAACACCAAGTGATTAAGCTGATGTTCTATCATTTAAGCTATCCCCAGTTACAATACCATGCAGGATGAAAACAAGGGTCTAAAAATACAAATTATAGCAATACATAGATATTTCTATATTTGGGTCTGTGTGGCATATCACCTTTATAATAATATTTATATAGCACCTATCCAAAAATCTGCTCCAGACATACAACACTAGCAAAAACAATGAGGTAAACCAAGAGCTTAGGTTGGCACCGGATGGCGCTGTACAGTCCACACCTTGATACTATTTAACATTTACAATAACTTTAAATAATATCAGTATAACTTCAACCTTACATGGACAACAAAACTGAACACTACAATATGAAATTAACAATGTGCACAATGGCCGCTGATTCAGGTGAGCTCATCCGCCCTTTGACAGGTCTTTTTTTATTCCTGCTGGTTGTCACTCCTCCCTGTTCACCACTGAAGAAGCTGGTGGGAGAGCCAGTTTAGATGTCAACCACCTGTCCATGTGGTAGGTAGTACTTGTTACATGTACATGTTGCCAGTAGCAGGTTCCAACCTAACCTGACTTATATCAGCATCTCAGCATACAGTAACAAAAAGGTTGTAGTTCTCGTGTAAGCTGTCTAGTTATCACTTACATCACTCTCATAATCTAAATTGTCATCGGCTTCTTCATCTTCATCATCTACCAGGTTATCACACGTCATCCATATGTGGTGAGTAGCTGTTCAAGTCAGTGCAGTTGAGTTGGACTTTCCAACAACTGCACCTATGAGATGAACATCAGCTTTTTGTGTAACCACACTTAACCAACTGGGTGACGGCTGCTGGTGAAGGAGGTAGTAACGTCATGTCTGTTACTCACTTTTTGTCTTCTTACTTCGAGCCAAAGGCTTCTGGTGAGGGTAGCTGTGGATAAGGTACTGTGTCTACCACACAAGTTCTAGGTAGTTTGCTCTCTTTATGGCCTGCCAAAGTGCTTCTTGTGTAGGTGCATGGTAATTTCTCAGACTCAGCTTAACTATCTTAACTCACAAACATTGG
>NC_090869.1:41065663-41085663 GCF_036669935.1 Montipora foliosa
GATCAAAGAAATAATTTATTTTTCAATCAAGAAAATTCATGCAGTAAGGAAGAACGATTCCCATAAAATTACCCACTTGATACTTGATATTGCACGTCTTTGAAGTCTTTTGTCCACTGCGTTCATTATGCCCAAGACAACATTATTATGTTAATTTTGAATAAATTACTTACAGCTGTAGCTGGAACTTGGCTCTAGATCTTTGACCCGTGTATAAGTCGAGGGCAATTTTTGGAGATTGTTTTGCGGCCATAAAAGGTTGACTTATACACGGGTAAATACAGTAATTACAAAAATGTTATTATTCTCCTTATCTGTGCTCGTTTATAACTAAAGTACTCAAGGCTTCTTTGCATTATTTGCAATAATATGAACGGCTACCTGTACCTTTATTCGCAACCTGTATCTTATTCCCAATGCTAAGTTTATTTGAGTCATTATTACATGGTTACAAACAAGATGGCAAACATACATAGCAAAGATACACGACCTAATCTAATTTTACAATAAACTCATCATTATCCAAGGCTGTGCTCTAACCGTGCCCAGTCGCCTGAGGCGACTAACATTTGGCTTCAGGCAAGAGAGAAAAATTACCCGGTTGCCCGGCCGGGCACTCTGGCTTATTGTATTTATAGCAGATAAGGCGGCTAAAAATTTTCATATGCTGGTGGTTACAGTTTACGAAACCTCTAGGAAAATTTTTTTTCTTTGTATGGAACAATCGGTTCAAAGGCCGTTCCATGTGATTTCACATGTAACATAATCCGTGACTTTGCACGTGACGGCCGGCGGCCGCACAAATTTCGATTTTCTCAAAAAACGGCATTAAATTTGGAACGTGGAGTTTGGCAGTTCTTGGTTATAGTTTTAATTGTTACTTCTGCTGTGCAATTTACATTTGTGTGAACCTAGGAATCGCAGTTTATGCAAATTTAATATTTTCACGATTTTTCGTGGTCGCGCCTGCTTGGCTAAGATACATTTAGGTTACAGTTGTTTTTCCCCTGTACATGTATATGAAATAACGAGATAACAAAAGGGAAAGATATCATGTTATTTTTAGTTGTTTTAGAAACAGAGCAATCCCGCGTTGTCTTTGATTCATGACAAATCATTGAGTGCCCTAAACAAATAACGCTGTGACTGGCGCTTCGACCAAATCCACAAAAAGCTCATTCCACTAAACATTTTACTGATAATATAAGGAAATTAGTTTTGTCCTGTAGCGATAATTTTCGTCCAGATCAAGATGACTTGCTAAACAAAAATTTGATAGCTTTTGAGCCGCCGTGGTTTCATTGTTTCACGGCAGTTTTCACAAAAGCTTCACAGGAATCTAGCGGCACTGATTCACGTTTTGAAAATTTATTTTCAACCCAACTAACCAGTAAAAAGGTTTACCTGTATTAGACCCAAACGTTTTTACATAAACCTGTCACAATCGATCTTTACTTTTTCACTTTTAAACCTTAAAAACATTGGTGGCATTGCCATTTTTCTCAAGTATGGCTTTAAAAATCTGACGGGTTGCCAGTTTTTCTTGCATTAGCAGAGCAGTAGCAGCAATGCTTCGTTGACAGAGAGATGGATGAAGATCTTGTTGCGTTGCTGATCTCAGATAATTAATTTAAAAAGAATTAATAAATTCAGGCGACCCATTGGGAGGGCTGGGCACCCCAGCTGAAATGCTTGGGAGCCCGAAGGGCCCCCCGAAATTTTCCTTAGAGCACAGCCTTGTTATCACTTTTCATTTCTCAAGGAAAGAGTATGCCCGTCATTGCACCACAACTTCACGAGGTCACGGGTTCAAACCCTGTTGAAGTCCTGAATTTTTCAGGCTTCTCTACGCAATTCTAAAAATTGCATTCATGACTGCGAAGATCATAGCTTCACTTGACATAATCTATTATTCAATATTATAATTTTCTCCTTAATTAATAATAATAACAAAATTTTATGATAATTAAGATAATATGATAATTATTATTATTATTATTATTATTATTATTATTATTGTTGTTGTTGTTGTTGTTGTTGTTCCAAAATGATTACTATTTTAGGTTTAGATTATTTCTTTTAATTAGATAGACTGTATAATTATACTCAAATATTACATAAACTTTATACACAGCCCCATCCATTTAAATCACCAAGATATTATTCCACTCGTGTCGACAAGAATGGATAACTCAGTCGTTAGAAAAACAATTTCAGAAATACTACAGTGACATTACAGAGTCAAGTCGACGGAACATGTAAGTGTAGACAAATTTTCGTAAACAGGGCTCTCTTCTTCTGGGCACCTGTGAAACAACAAAATCAGACAATGTAGGGTGCATAGTAAGGCCCCTACAATTAGTTTATGGTATTCTACTTAATGTTCAAAATTAAAATATACACAAGAGTAAACATTTGCACATATTAGAATAAGCTTCTAATTCATTCTAACTCAATTACTATTAATGATGATTAAATTATTATTAACTTTAAATTAAATAATACAATGTCTGCTTCATAGCAATCAGATTAACCAGGATTTTATTCACGGAACTTTTTCAGGGGAGGCCATATTTTTGTCTTTTCCTTAGCAACTGATCAAGTTATCTATTTTGGAACATTAAAATGTGGTTTTGGTTTAAGAGTATATGCATACACTGTAGGTGAGGTTTGGTACCTTATTGCCTTGTTGGGGTTTCTATAAATGGCTTCATGGCTATTAATTTTGTTAGTATCTATACATGTAAATACTGTAGCCTTGCAAGCTTTAACTTTAAATATCAAACTGGATGCATGCAATTTAAAGGTTTATTCCCTTCATTTTAGTTCGAAAAAAATAAGCCAGCGTGGTACTGTAAGTGTTCCCATGGGAAAAACAAGCTGTGAGGTTTTCTGCTTTGTCAGTGCACTCAAACTGGAGCAAAAGACTGTGGGAATGCTCACCCAATATACCGGTAATTATAATAACCTCCATGTTTTGAAAAAACCATTTTCCTGTGTACAGGGCATCTGATTGGGTTTATGGTACAGACTGGTCATCTTAAGCTGTTCCCAAGAGTTTATTACACTTAGTTTGGCTTTTCAGCGATAGACTTCCTTGCAATTTTTCATTAAAAAATAATATTAATTATGGTCCAATAATGAAATGTTTCAGTTATAGACATTCCCTCCTTTTCTGGTTATAAAATCAACCCAGTTTACACCATACTTTAGATTGCTCATGTAAAGTCAAGAAAACCTCATCTCAACATTTTGAGGAGATTTTGTCTTTTCTAACAGTACTGTATTTTTGTTTGGTATTAGAGCTGTCTCTTGTGGAGGGTCGTGGCGACCAGTCTGGTTTGTGACGAGCCGTCACTTGAAAAGTCGACCCGACTTTTGGAAATGTTAGGTGGTGAGAGACTAATAAAAAATCCTGTATGTGAAATGCTGGAGGTGGTGAGGCGGCCTGAAAATGGTGACAGTTGACGACCCAACTGTTGGTAATGTCAGGTTGGTAATGTCAGGTGGTGAGAAAAAAACTTGCTTGTGAAGTACACTGGAAGCCGTGAGGCCATCTGAAAATGATGACGGGTCGTGACAACCCGTCTAGTTCCTGACAAGCCGTCAGGTAAAAGTCGACCCGCCTTTTAGACATAATTATCAGGTGGTTAGAGACTTTAAAATGAACTTGATGAGATGAACACTGGATGCTGTAAGGCCGTCTGAAAATGGTGCTAGGGCATGACGACCCATCCAGTTCGTGATGAGTCGTCACTTGAAAAGTTGACCCGACTTTTGGAAATGTCAGGTGATAAGACTAAAGAGACTTTAAAAATAATTTGTGTATGTGAAGATATTGGAAGCGGTGAGGCCGCCTGAAAATGGTGACGGGTTGTGACCACCCATCTAGTTCATGACGAGCCATCATGTGTAAAGTCAACCTGATTTTTAGTCACGTAAAGTGATGAGAGACTTGAAGATAGTAGAGGCTGTAAGGCCGTCCAAAAATGGTGACGGGTTGTGCAGTGACGACCCAAATTTTGGAAATGTCAAGTGGTGAGAGACTCAAAAAAACGTGTGTCTGTGAATGTTACGAGTTCGATGTTTTTGAGGACAGGTACCTTGCAAACTAAACTGAACGCAGGGTTGTCGGAACAACAACAGGAAGACTTATTCCAAAATGAACGTACTTTCCACAAAGTAAAACTCTAAACAGCACGTACTCGATAAACTTACACAGCCTCCACCAACTTGAGTAAACACTGCTTTTGTCACACTGGACTAAACACGGCTAACGCCAACTCTCTTCGCTTGCGAAAACTAGTTTAAAGTCTTGCTTGGACTCATCTACTTATATAATCTTACAATAAGATTCTAGAAATTTCTGAAACATTACAGAACATATCGATTTAGAAACGCTTATGCAAGATCCTAAAAATAAACAAGCTACGAACTCTCGCAGAGCTTCTAGAAAGTAACGCTAGTCACGCAATGGTATTTTTTCGTAACAGTGAAGTTTGGTGAAATTTTGGCAGTAAGGTCGTTCCTGGGTTTATGAAAAGCAAGTTTTAGAGGCAGTTTTGGTAAACTACCATGTGTTGGGAAATATTCTGCTTGTTTAACATCGTGTCAGTCAATTTATCATTGAGGATAACGGTTGAAATTGCCTGTTAACCATTATTACACAGATGTATCTATGGTATTATAATTTTCAGAAATAAAACAGTACATGTAACTCTTTTCAGTTAAGATCAATTTGCCATTTCACTAATAGTCCTGCATCATTTGCTTCGCATGATTTCATTCCACCGGGACACCATTGTTTCTGTATTTATAAATATAATTATGTTAATCGTTTGCGATAATCACGTAATATTGAAGCGCTAGTCTCTAAGGTGAATTAAACATATTAAAGAGACAGGATAGTAAAAAGCATGGCGGCTGTAAGCTTACAAAGGTGGCTGGAAACAAATTTGGCAGGACTGTGTTGTAGGTTTGTTATTGTGTTTGATCCCATAAGAGTGTTGTGTTAAAAACTAAAAAACTGCATTCTTCCAACAGATTAGCATTCCAATAAACAAAATGATACGTGAAATGAATCATATACTGAACTGCAGATATGGATGCAATTTGCATAGAGAAGCCTGAAAATTTCAGGACTTAAGCTGGGGTTTGAACCAGCGCGACGCTCTAACCAAATGAGCTATGAAGCCACTTACATTGCGAGCTGGCCATTTGTGGGTTCTAATTTCCTGTGAGGAATGAATCAATACAAACAAAATGATAATTATATGAAAAGAATGATATACTCCGGGGAGGGGGAAATTAGAACCCACAAATGACCAGCTCCCAACATCAATGGTTTCATAGCTCAGTTGATAATCTTGAGCGTCGCACCGGTATCACAAGGTCACAGACCTGTTCAAACCCTGTTGAAGTCCTGAATTTTTCAGGCTTCTCTACGCAATTGCTACAATTGCATCCATAACTGCGAGGATCATACATGTACCTTCACTTGATTTCATATCCGCAGTTCAGTATATGATTCATTTCACATATCATTTTGTTCTGAGATTCACTCCTCACAGGAAAATTACAACCCACAAATGACCAGCTCCCAACATCAGTGGCTTCATAGCTCAGTTGGTTAGAGTGTCGCACCGGTATCGCGAGGTCACGGGTTCAAACCCTGTTGAAGTCCTGAATTTTTCAGGCTTTCCTACGCAATTGCTAAAATTGCGTCCATAACTGCGAGAATGACAGCTTTTTAGTAGATTAGCATTTCGTTTTTTTCATGAAAAGTTTAAATCTGTTCTCAACTGTCTGTTTGGCCTCAACAAATAAAAACTGCATTTTGGAGAAAGCCAATTGGTGATCGAGCTGCGTTTAAATTATTGAGCTTGCTTTTCCTTGGGAACAGGTGTTCTCCGTGTCTGTTCATGATCAGGTGTGTGGATAATGCTGTCCCAGTTTTGGAGTAACAAACAATTGGCGGAGAAACGAGCAAGACAATAATTATTTGATTTCATCTTCAATAACACATATACCAAGAAACACTCCTGGTTCTACTACGACCTCGATTACCAGAAGGATCTGTACTTGGATGGTACTCATACAGTGATGATACTAAAGTCGTAACCAAGTAGCTTCAACTTTCCAGTAATAGTCACTGGACGCCTTGATGGCGCTGTGACATTGCTCACGCTCCTGAGGTGAGAGAGCCCAAGTTCAAGTCGTGGGTCAGGAAAGTCTTTTCAGGTTGCTACAAATACACCTCACGGGATACCAGAATTTTAAAGAAAAACAATTCCATTTGTGACTACGAAGACTGCGACAAAGAAAAAAACAGGAATGGGCCCAAATTGTTACCGTGGCTGCCTACGGCATCCCATAGAATGACTTGCATGGTTTTAGTTTCTTAGAGTGAAAAAGAACAAAATTAGTCTTCAAAATACTGAAAGCTAGCTAATCTATTAGATTTCATCCACTCAGCCACTGCATGGAGCCCTTGATTTAAGATTAGTTCAAGATTATTAAGATCTTTACTTTAACAATATATATTAGTATCATCAGCAAATAAGTGGAAACTTAGCAATTTCGAGGTGTTAGGTAAATAATTATTAATGTATAGAAAAAACAACAAGGGTCCAAGAACCCTAAGGTACTCCACAAGTGATTGAGAGAGAATCAGATTTACAGGTGTATGGCCATTGATACATAAGGATTGTTCTCTATTGAGCAGATACCAGTAAGTAAGGGAACTTTATTTAAGTGTCTAGTCATTCTAGCACTGGAGCACTAATTGGGGACACTGATTAAAACCAGTCAGAGGCTTTACCTCTTATTCCATAACAATTCAGTTTCCTAAAAGATTGGAATGATTAACTGTGTCAAATGCCCTTTTTAGATCAATAAAAATAACTCATTGTTGTCAACTGAGTTATGGATTGATTCAGTAATTTGTATCAGTGCATGATTAGTTGAGCACTTTTGCCTAAAGCCAAAGTGAAGTGGATAAAGGATATGATATTCAAGATAACCATAAAGGCGCTTAATGATAGCCTTTTCAAATTTTTTACTGAAAATAGACAGGACTCATATAGGCCTATAGTTATCTTTATCTTGCCTAGAGCCTTACTCAAAAACTGGGGTAACTTTTGCCAGTTTAAGTTTATTGGGAAAAAAAGCCACAGAGAGTAGAGTCACTGATTAGGGTTGAAAGAAGTGGGGAAATAAGAGTATGAATTTTAGCAATGTGTAGTTCCAGAAAATATCCATACCCCATCCATAGAGGGCTTTTTGTTCATTAGCCCCACACCCCTTTGGAATTTCTTTTCCAAGCAGTGCTCATGAGACCCCACCACCCCTTGGAATTTCCATGATTTTTCCACAAGGTTTCTGTACCCCCTGGAAAGCATATTTTTCACACATGCTGTGGTTAGACACATTATGCTGGCATAATTTTGGGCATAATGGCATAGTCAGAGCATTAAGCATAATGCCGGCATTATGCTACAAAACTAATATTTTCATGTTACCTGAATCGGTTGAGAAAGTGGGTAGGTTTTCAGTTTGTTTTATTTGATTGACTTTACATTTTAAAAACCCTCTGGAAAGAGGAATGTTTGTGAACCCCCTCCTCTTTAGAAAAATTTCACTTTTACACCCCACCAACCCTCGGAATTCTGTGACCCTCTGTGGGGAAGGTAGGGTATTTTCTGGAACCACACTTTGGGACTGGAATACTATAGGGACCAATGGATTTGTTCTTGTCCATTTGAAATAAAGAGGAGAGGAACATGAATCAGGAAAATTGCCCTTCAGAAAAGAGGTTGGACAACAGTTCCCATGTGGAACGTCTTTGTCAGTGTCTTTACTCACATTGAGAAAACTTATTTAAAATGTTTTATTTTTAAATTTTTTTATATTAAAAATGTTAGCAATAGCACAGGGATTCAGCGCTCGAAAAAAACCTCATCCTGTCGTCCGGGACAAGTAGATTTCAAGCTCGGGCAAGCGACTTTCTCAGACCACTTGCCTGACGGGCAAGCGTCCACTCATTCATTTAAATTAACAGAACAATGTAGGCAATTGAAATCACCCGAAGTCTACGAAATAGTAAGATATATTTTATGTTGTACAGTACTTTCTTCTCTACACGTGAAGCGCTTAATATTACAGTGTAATTACCTGAATACCAGACAAGTTTTCATGTCTCAAATAATGTTCTGCATGAGTGATAATTCAGTAGCGTAATTAATTTGTCATGTTTCATCACTCCAAGGGTCAGGTTTTATTCCGAGAATTTGATGAAGGAGCTGGAAAGTTGAAGTAAAAACCTTTTTTTCTTCACAATAGTAAATCAGGAATGTTTGAAAGTGAAATTTGAGGAGCTGTAGCATTCTCATCACAGACGTGAATTAACTTAATTACATCTTATTTATCTTGCCCATGAAAGTTAGCCATTTACGGACTTCATACCTCGAAATTCTTCAAAACTTTGGAAAGGAAGATATTCTCCTGAATGGAAAATCCACTACCTTCAAGGAATAAATTAAACTCTGAGATAAAAGTATATGCATAGTTTCCTACCATGTGACCTTTATTTACCACGGTCAACTTTCCTTCTCAGCTTTTTGTATGGTTCACAAAAGATAAGGCGCTCTAACTAAGAGAAAAGTAAGGGGCAAATTGATGTTAAGTGACCCAGCAAAATGTTGAAAAAGCCTTCCATCAAACAAATAAAAAGTTTGTCAAAGAAAATCTGAATTCTTATGCTGTTGTCAGCTGGCTTTCTTTCGCAGGAAATTTCTTCGTGCAAAATGGATTCATGTAGATAAGTAAGAGAAAATGAAGATAACCGAATAAATGATACATGTATGAATGTGAACCTAAAGTATTCTGAAATTGAAGGCGATCTCAAGCAAATACAGAGAATTGATTTAGTTGCATTTTCCGTACAAGAAAGCGAGCATTTAATTCAAAGAAACATGTGAACATTTAAATTAGGCTAAAAAAGAAAATGTAAATTACATAAATGACATACATGTATTACTGTACTTTAATTGAAGATTTAATAACTCTGGATCACCAAAGAGACAGATCTTACTCCACTTGAAATTTGGTTCCATTTTATCAATGAATCACTCTTTATGCAACCATGTTTGTACAAAATCTAAGAAGATCACAATCTTCACAGAGTATCCCCTGGTTCACAGAAGTGACTATTCAAGTCAGTTTTACCTCCTCTGGGATGAATTCACATCTAAATGCAGCAATTCACTTGCAACCGTTTGAGAAAACACATGAAACTGAAGTCTGTAATCTTCTAGTATCAATTAACTTTGAAAATTGTTGACGATACGATATCATTGTTAACAGAACTTGGACATAACGCTCTTCTTTTTTTAATAGTCCCTTTTAAAAGGGTTCATATTAAAACAATCTTGGGTCTCTCTTTCTTTTGTGTGAATAATTAACGAACTGGGCAAGTGGATGAGCCTGTCGGGCAAGTGGGTTGTGAGGTTTGCTTGCCCATGGGGCAAGTGGGCTGTGAGGTTTGCTTGCCCATGGGGCAAGTTGGAATTTCAATTTTTTTGTCAACAGTTTTCCCACTTTCTAAAATACTGGGAATGTAATCAGCTTTAACTTTACTACTGTTGATTATTCCAGACCACATTTTTTTCATATAATTCTTATTGTTAACACAAAAAGTAATTCTTAACCCATTGACTCCCAGAGGTTCCCCATGGTGTTAGACAGAGTAAAATACTAAGTCTGGCCGGTTTAGGCTGGTTTGGGTGTTAAAGGATTAAAATAACCAGATTTGCTCACTTTATCACTATTCCTGAATTTCTTATGAAAGTATATCAAATTTGGATTTAAATGTTTTTTCCTAATAATTTTGGAATAGAGCTCATCTCTATATCATATTTTAGCAAGAATTATTAAAATTGCTTAGTAATCCAGGGTTTAGTGGATAACTTAATTGAACATTTGGAGAGCCTTCTACCTGGTACATAATAATTTATAAATTGAGATATCTAATCATAGAAAATATCAAATTTAGTATTAGCATCCGTATTATCACTTGAGATGTTAGTCCAGCCTAGAAGTGAGAAATCACTAATAAATTTCTCTTCATCAAATTTGTAAAGTCACTTTTATAACAATTTTAAACTTTGTAGTTTACTTTAAGATTGTTTACAATAAGGAATTGAGGAAGATGATCAGAGATTTTTGTGACTAGGATACCAATAAAGACATTCATAGCATAAGTATTTGCAAATATAATTATCGCTGAGGGTTGCTGATCTTACAGTCAGTCATAAAACATAAGGTAAAAGAAAGTAAGAGTTAAGCATTAATAAGAAATCATTAGTCATCATTCTGGATTACTTTCACAATTTACCATGTTAATAAATGATAATAATTAATGAACAATAATTATTTAGATGAACATTGATGACAATGAATTATTCATTGTCATCAATAATTTATTCATCTAAATAGGAACATACACAATGAATAATTCATTGTTTACATGTATGTTCCTGTTTGGTTTCTTTGGTGTTCAAAGTAAGTCTCCTGAAATGACTATTAATACTAATTCTCTTTTCGCCGTGATGGTTAAATAAGTTAACGTTAAAGTGCATCTAAAGCTACATGTCAAACGTGTATTTTGAACAGCCCATTTAGCTACTTGTGAAACCTACCACTCAAGATAATCCCATCCGAGGCCCTGTACATGGGCAAATAGGTTTGTCAGAACATGAAGGGAGATTATTGGGTGAGCATGGCCAGTCTAACATTTCCACTTGCCTTATTTTTTTACCCAGGCAAATCAAGCAGAAAGGTTTGTTTGTTTCCAAGCCAAACTAGAGAATTCTTAACCCACCACAACTATTTTTTTTTAATATTTCTGGTTTTTGAAAATACAAAGTTCCTGTTGGTACAAAATGAGCACCCTGCACAGCTGAGTGGTGCACTGAAAAGTTTTGCTGCACTGGTCACGTGAATAATAGATTATAATACAGAAACCAAAAAATACTTTAGTTTACACCCTAATAAAAGGCGCATACATGATTATTCTCTTCCAGAAACAATTTCTTTGCTAATAAAAGGAGTTATAAGGACAAATAATTCAAAACTTTAAGTCATAATATCACAGCACAACAACAGTTTTCATATCAATGATGAAATGGTATATGAAATGAATCATATCATATCATATCACATCATATCACATCACATCACATCACATCACATCACATATATCATATCACTGATTCACATACTTTTTCAAATTCAATTGACCATGCATTGCAAAAAAAACTGTAGCAAGCCACCTTAAACCCTAGATTTTCCTTGAACTTCAGAATGCAGGGTTCGACACCTGGCTACCTGCATTACTAGCCACCGGACTAGTGATTTCTAGAATTTACTAGCCCGAAGCAAAACTTGGTAGCCCGGATCAATTTCCTTTCCCCAAACACGCAAACCTTACTCTAAACTTATTGGCATTTTTTCTTCCATTGTGATAACAATGTGTTATTAAGGAAAAAGCTCACAAAATGTTCGTTTCACATTCACCTGTGCACGCAGGGAAGGCTAACCCTGGAATGCCAGTGCACAAGCCATGGGAAGCTCGCTTTCCACGATGGATTAAAAGTTCTCTTTCTCTGAGTGCTCTCATAAATCTTACTGCTTTCCTGTCTAAGTACTCATACTTTCAGTTTCGGCCGCTTTCCCCTTTTTACATGGTGGCGCCTCGTAATTTGTCAAAAATCGCTCCATCTTCACAATCGCTTCAAGTGCGAAGCGATGGTGCGAGGCGATGTGCAAGACATCACAACATTGGTAGGGAGAAGACTGGGGAAGACATTAACCATTAGTCTGGGAACTAGCGATGTTTACGAACGACACGCAAGATAAAAAAGACGCCAGAAGATGATAGATTTATGTTCTCTTTGTAAAATTATTGCTAGTATTGTTACATTTTAAACTTTCTTGTTTTTTTTAATCAACTGTGGACTTCAAACTAAAACTAATCATATCTAGTTTATTTCCATTTTCCTACTAGCCAGCGGGCTATTAAACGTGGTTTTTTACTGGCTCGACAAATTTTTTACTAGCCTCAGGCTACCGGGCTAGCGGAGATGTTGAACCCTGGAATGTGATCTAAATCTGGAAAAAAACTCCATGAGTTTGCATGGGCAAAGCTTAACTTGTCACCTGACATGACAAACAGCTTTGCAAATCCAAAGATTGTTACCTCAACAGGCACAAAGCCAAATGTGTTTGCTCTAAGTACACAGATTGACCTTAAGACTGAAAGATACTATAGAAGAACAAAAACACTGACTTTTTAAGTATACATCAATGATGCACAAATCTCATAAGTTCCAAGCCAATTCTTTTGAGCACTAATGCCATGATACTAGAAATTATTAATGTCTTTGGTTGATCTAGGCTAAACTTTTCGGAACTAAGGATGGTTTCGGGCCAACTATCCTTTCTTCATTCTTATAAGTTACTATAAACTATAAATTATTGATATGGAAAAATTAAAATGCAACTTTATCCTTCAAAAAAGCTTTTATACCCAAGAAGAAAGATTGATAAGGACAGCAAACATTCAACCAACACCGCAAAATAAAATAAATTGTGTTAAACAAAAAAACACAACTTTTTGCTTTCTTCTGAAAGGGAAAACTTGAATTTAGCTTGGCCTTTATTTCAATTTCCATGCTCATTGTTTTGTTTTTGCATTAATAACATGTCCTCAATGTTTTAGTGTGAATGATTATATTTCCATTACATTCATTAATATTTTAAAACTTATTAGGTCAAAGTGACCTGGCTTTCCTGTCACTGTACCATGTATCTTGGCCATGTTTTCCAAAACAAAATTCACCCAAATTCAGAACATACTCTCCTTTTAAACCTTTTTCCAGAGGCCTCAAACTGCAGTATCAAGCACCCATCCATCACACACTGTTATCTTGTACATCAAGCCTAAACTAATTAGCACATGTCACCAGCTGATTAGGAGGCATCCATGACAAATACTTGTATATTGCCATTATGTATACAAACTGAAAGTCCTATATTTAAAATGGTTTGATTAAAGACAGAAAACAATAACATTGATCTCAATTTTCCTATTCCGGTTTTTTCCAACCTATCTCTTCAACGCTAGAAAATCACTGGACCAACAAAGTAATTAAGTCTTATTATCGGTTGCTTCGAGTTCGCTGTATCGTACCAGAAGTTGCTCAGTTATCGTCTCTACCAAAAAAAATAAGAAACTAACAGAATATTAAAAAATGAGGCCAAACTCAAGATAACGTCACACTACTTTAATACGAAAACATCTTATCACATCTAACACTTACTTTTTCCGTGCTGTGGTTGCAAGGGTTGTAATGCCATTCCATTCTCGCAACAGCCACCTCGAATTACAGAAAAAAAGTCTATTTGTCATTGAATCCCCACAAGTATTTTTGATGAAATTAACTGTGACACTTTAAGTGAAAACAATCCCCAAACGACCATATCTGGTGTTTCCAGGATCGACTTCATTGCGGAAATGAAAAAAGGTGATGAACTGAATGGAAAACTGCAGATTTTTCGTCGAGTTGGTTTTTTGAAGGAAATAAGATTTTATCCAGTCAATAATGAAAAGCTAAGTAAAACACAGAATTCACTATTCCTCCAGCATGTAAAGGTGTTTAAATATTACACTAGCTGTATGTACCCACCTGTGAATCAGCACTGCTTGTGTTGCAATCAAACTTTCATACATCAAAAACACCAGACCTTTCACCCAAAACTCTCGCTCTTGCTGACTGTGTGCTGTGCAAATGAACACAGTAACGCAAAATATCTCAGTAAATAACGACAGCGAGAAGGTTGACCGCTATGTAAATTAAAAACCGTTCGATCTTACCAACAAGGCTCAACGTTTTCAGCTTGAATTCCGTGCCATAAAAGATTGCAAGACAGCAGTTCGGATCAAGTCTTCGCGCCGAATCTGCATTTCTGTCAAAGTCTTTGGAACCTAAGCCCCTTCGAACTTCCTTGATCTCTCGAATAAAAACTACAAAATTAAAAGAATGAATGAAAATTAGATCACAACTACCGCTACCGGATGTAACTTTAATAATAAGAAGCAAGTAGCAAAATGGACTTTTCTCCCTGTGACAAGACTGCGCATAAAGGAATACCTGAGCCCTCCTCTCTTGCTCCTTCTTTCCTACACCAAACAAGCTGAAATTCTTCCATTTTCAACTTGAAGATCCTCAATTCTGGTGCTTGCCTTTTCCTGTTAGCGTAGAATCTTGTCATTGCGCTGCCTTCCTTCAAGGCCGTGATGATCGGCCCCATCTCTTCACCGATTCCAATTCCAGAAGCACTGCCCGGCGGAGGGGCATACACATTTTGTATCGCGCTCATTTTTAGGCGAAATGACTGGTTTCCATCAACTTCTTGAAATCGAGAGGACTTCAGGGAAGTTTTATGCTAATAATAATAGTGCTTGACAGTGCAAATTCATGGTCATCATCTGAATAAGATCACGTGATGACAATGGTCAGCGGTTGCGCTACCCTAAAAAAAAGTTGGTACTTTAAGTAGGGTTATTAAAGTGTATTAAAGTACATATCCAAAAAAACAACCACAGTGACACTAGGAGCAGGAGTCCTATTTGACCGTTTTTCACCGTTCAATTACAGCGCGAATCGATCTTGTTGATTTGAACCCAGGGTAGGGGTGCTCGTCGAAAATATTGAAAAGAACCTACCAAGTACCTACTACCTCATGAACCTACCCTAAAGAGGTACCAAGATCCTGTCTTGTGGGCGTGGCATAAAATTTTTTGCACCCCTAAAAAGTACCAAATTATGGGTTTTAACTCGACAAAATATTAGTTAAAATTAGTTAATTGTCAAAAGTCTCCTGTCATAATTTTCCGGCTCAGTACCCTAAAAGGTACCCCTAAAGCTCCCGCTGTGGACCTTTTGAGGCTGAACCCTAAGAGGTATCAAAACCGCTTTTTTAACCCCTAAAAGGTACGACGAGCACCCCCGTCCCTTTTATGTGGGAGTCCCTCCCCCGGGATTTGAATCACCGTTCGTGATCAAACAATCGTTTTACGCTGCGGTTGAAATCCTATCCGCGAAACGAAAGCCGCATACAGTAATGACTGTGGGCTTGTCACTAGTGGTGTAACAGTCACTAACAGTATAGAGATAGACTGGATGAAAGCGATTTCGGTCAAATTTTGAATCGAAAATTTGGATGAAAATGCCTCGTTTCCAGCAGTTAGTGTGGAAACAATAGTCTCTCCCCAGTCGTAAAAAGAAATTAACCAGAAAGCTCATGAAATGCGTACAATGATAACCTGCGATCAGGCGTACTTTTCTTTAGACAGGGCGGAAATACGGGTAGCTTTGAATGTATGGGTAAGTCTGACGTGCAGTTAATTTCAGGTAAAATCTGATTGGCTCACATGACAACATCACTCTTGACAGGTGGGCGGCAGACGACTAGTTAAGAAATTGGCCATTTCCGAGTTCATGTCTACTTCCTCTTCCTAGCGGGTCTAAGTGCGAAGTTTTTGTGATGGTAATTAATTCTACTTTACATATGAATGAAAACTAATTTTCATAAGAAAAACTTGGCACTTAGACTCGCTTTGAAGAGGAGGCAGACATGAACTCGGAAATGGCCTATTGTATCAGACGTATCTTTTCCGCCCTGTCTAAATAAAAGTACGCCTGATCGCAGGTTAGTACAATGTGGACTGGAGGATACCGGTGACGGAAATGCGTCATCAGTTGTAAGAAGACACATGGGAAGTGAAATCAACCGTTAGTAATCTTAAAACAGCTAATCGTGCGGTTTTGCACCAAGGCATGAAAACTTCGCCACGAACTCACAAGCAGGCCAATTTCCCAGCGGTAGAAAATGGGTATTGAGAACGGATAGAGTGGATTACATATTCAGCACATTTATCCAGTAAATATATTTGAATTTATCGTCAATATGTGGAAATTATCAAACGCATATCCGCGACATCGAATATTGACACATTTCGGCAACCATAGTGGCCACTTTGTTTTGGAAGAGTATCTTAGGAAAGCTGTTTTCCTGCAATATTACCGCCTGAGGTCGCTCGCAGGACTGCTATTGCGTTGATGGTGGGTTGGGCTGAAATTTCAATTTTTGTCAATTGATTGTGATGTGTTTGAAGCCAATTCCTTTGTCGGCCACGCTCACACTGAGCTTGAGGCGCCTGTGTTTTTACCGGGCTTCTTTGGAGTGTCGCTCAATAAATTCAAACTAAATATTGTGGCTTTTATGCGGTTTCCTCTCCGAATAGTTGATGGACATGCACATGATATTCCCACGCCATTACTGAAGATATTTTGAGTGTTTATTTACATTAGCAATAAAAAAGCGGAACCATCTGTCATATCACTTGTCACTAATTAGATTAACAATTTGGTAATTCTGAACCGCTCCACTGATTTAGGGGCCCTCGACATAATCACTTTGTCCCCGCTTAACGTCAACTAGACGTTTAGGTCAGACCCCCCCCCCTCCCCCCCTACTTAACGTCCACTTGAAATGTTGCTGCCCTAGAAGTCCCTGTCAGACTCCAGTCGCGACAGTTGATTAGGAATATTCACATTTCAATAAAAACAGTCATTTCACTAGGTTCCGCCGTTCCGCGGTCTACAGTTTCTCAAATTAGTCTCACCCTCATATGACGAAGATCGCGTAGTTGTTTACGGCCGCGGTGGCTGCCACTTGATCTTTGAATGGTAGTCTAATTCCCCCCCGTGATAGTAGAATTAACTAGACGCTCCACGAGCGTAAACTGGGTGTCTGTGGTACGTGAAAACTTGGAACCCGATGCTTTAATTTATTAACTCAACTGCATCCATGGCACTTTCCCTTTTAATTTTCATGTCAATTTGACTTTAGGTTACGTAAAGAATATACAATGAAAAAATAGAACGAGACCTACTAAGAAAAACTCTTACATTCGTATTTGTTTTAGGGTAAAAAGGTGCACAGGGTACTGTTTATATTTAAAATTGTAGTTATCGTTTCTATCGTCTTTTCAACAAATTTCAAACAGCTTCCAACCAAAGCCAGCACTTGGAGTCTGAGGTGTATGTTACTCGTTCCTATGCCGCCAATTGATATCGATAATTATGTCAAGATCGGAACTTAGCTAAACTTCTACACGTCACATTTCGACTGGCCAGCGGGGCATGGCACCAAAATGTTACATATGACGCTCTACATTTAAAACCAAGATTACATCGGAAATTAACAAAGTCATTCTTTAAAGGAACCTAAACTTAAAACTCTAAGCAAACCAATCAGTACCTCGCGCAACTGATTCTCCTCCTAGAAAATACAAGAAACGTTTTGAGCATGCTCGCGGAACAAAGAATTTTCTTCCTAAAATCAGGTCACCCTACATTTAATTCATACATCTTCTCGCGCAGCTAGAATTTGGTTATCTGGCATTCAGCGGGTATTCAAATATTTCGAATCTGTCAAATCATTACAATTATTTAATCTCAATTCTATAAACAATCTTTTGCATAAAATACAGCGTGGGACTGTGGCTTGTATAATTTCAAATTCACATAGTACGATATGGTAGTAAATATATTTTGGTTGGAATAATTTCATAGTACTTACAATTATCTATAACATAACTTTTGGACATTTGAGTTACTCAAAATATTTCTTTGTACACACTTTGCATGATTTGCCACCGCCTACGAAATCAAAGAGCATTGTCCGTCACAGGCGTACAGCAGACACGAAGCTTATTACATGTTTTTGCTTTCAGCAAAATCAATTGCTTGTGGTTTCACGAGACATCTTTCTTGTTTCTTGCTGATGAAGTATTTTTTTCAAACTAAAAAGATGTATCAATCTTCTCTGTATCTTGACTGAATGGAGTTCGGAGGCTTTGTTAGAATCTTCCAGATATGCTCGCATAGTTTGTTCGTCAAACCTAAGGAAAATAAAAGTTGAACCCAAGAAGTAAGCATACGTTTGGCAAGAACAAAGTTCCATTGTGTTGAAATGTAGTGAACAAGGTGTCAGGTTAATTGATTCCTTTCTCAGTCTCCCTATTTACCATAACTGCCTCATTCAAACAGTAGTATTCCCACGGCATCATCAAAATGGAGGGTTGCATCCTATTTCGAACTGTATTCAAATTATATTTCAAATCACAGTGGTACATTGAAAGGTGAACAAAAAAACGAAGCAAGTAGTGTTAGTACAACAACTACTACTACAATAATAATAATAATAATAATAATAATAATAATAATAATAATAATAATAATAATAATAACAATAACAAAAACAACAACAGTACGAAGAACAAGAAAGTGAAGAAGAGTCACGAACGAGAAATAAAATACAACCAAACAGCAATCGCACCTCAGTAGACACTCCGCCCTGTTTGCGTGGACTTTTCAGTCTACTATCCTCAGCTTCGCTGCTTGCTCCAATCCTTGGACTAGGTATTTCCATAGAATTTCGCCGTTTTGTTAAACTGTCAATATGTGATTTCATGTCGGATATCCTTTCAATAAACGAGCGCCTTCGAGGCGCCGTGTTATTTGAATCCTTGTCCTTAATGTTCCTGCGAAGCACAACTGGTGATTCAGCCACGCTGTCCTCTGGGCCGGTCGGAGATTTGTCCCGCTGCGCAAATTTGCCAAGAAAAGGCACAGATTTGATGCTAAAACTAGTTCCTTTCCCCTCCTCCTCGGGTGAATTACATTTCTCTTTACCAAGCTTGGATTCTGCCTTTTCCTCGGAACAATTACTCCTTCTTCTATCACCGAGTTTTTCCTTGCTCTCGAGAGCAATATTCTCATCTAGTCTTTCGATTATATTTGCATGTACCAGCGGTGATGTTTCACGAGACAATTTCCGCTGCTTGTTTCGTTTTACCGCATTTGACAGTTTTTCTTCGAGCGGCGTTGAAATGCAGCCATGAACAGAAATATCCTCTTCCGTTCCTTGAAGATTAAGATCGTGCACGCCACTGCTGCTAGAAGAATCCACACTTGAGGCAGTTTCCGTGCTAGCAAGAGACAAACGCTTTCGAGTTGTGCGCGGACTCGAAGGCGGAGAAAATGTTTTTACGAGTGAAGCCGGTGGGGAATTGACAATTGGTTGAAATGGTGTTGTTTGGTAAGGTGACGTATCCCCTGGCTGAGTACTGGGGATCACTAGAGGCGGCTGGCTTCCAACACTGATCCCTGTGGACGCTTCAGTCAAGCCATACTCTGCAAAAAGGAAAGCAGTCAATTTTTAGCGATTGTCTACACACTGAAGAATTTAAAATAGTCTCAGAAAAAAACACCAAAGACACTTAAATCGCATCCCAGTCTCGCCCACGGAGCATTCGTTCAGCTTGAAAAGCGGTCCAGAAACAAATTTTCGCGCGCATCGAGTTCACTAATTTTCATTCTAAGGTGCCACCCTCCTCTAATAACTAAGGGTGAACTTGTGTGACAAAAGGAAAAAGGATGAACAAAGATCCCCCCCCCCCACCCCCCGACTTGCGTTCGAGCCCACGTACAAACCACTTGGTATCAAAAATAGGTCCCTCGGGGGACATGTGCTTACGGGTAACGAATGTTACACCATTAACATTGTCTGTGTGATTGTTGACATGTTTTTGTAATGAACGTTGACAATGAATGAATGGAATGCACGAAGAGCATGGCAATTCAGTTTTTCGGATAAACACTGAATGTGGCTACTGTAACAGTTACAAAAACTGAGTGAATTTCGAAGGAAAAATGGATGCATTTATAGGGAAAATCAAGGCCAATGCAGAGTTCCTTTCTTGAGTTTGCTTTTTATTTTTTGATTCAAGAAGAGCGCTGGTAATTCTCAAGGTTTAAAACCTTTGTCAAATAATTCTGTATAGCGGGCGATGTACGAAGAGAGAAAACAAA
>NC_090869.1:41088163-41093163 GCF_036669935.1 Montipora foliosa
AGAGGTCTGAAAAGAAAAGAAAAAAACGATTATGATCGTAATACGACTAAATACTTGACTACTTCCGGAACTATGTCCGTTTCACGGGAGCCCATCTCAAGCTCAGCCCGCCGAGCATTTCATGTGGAAAGGCGTATGGAGTGGCCGCGCAAAATAAGGGAACAAGAGCACGCCCCCAGGCTGACAAGAGTGAGGGTAATGGTTAGGAGAAACAGGAGAGCGCAGAGTCGCCGGTTGATTCTTCTACCAAGCAAGCTTATCAAAGTGGTGACTCCGACAAGATTGGTCAACATACTACAACATCAATTGGAATACCATTACCTTAAGCGAATTCTTGTAGTAAAACAGATCCACAACTCCAGGCTGTTTCTTGACCTTACTGAATATCACCAAGTCATCCAACAGGAACACTCGTCGATGACTCTTCTTTTTTCCATTCCATACAATGAAACTATCCTGACGCAACAGCCGTCCTTGATCCTTCACATTCATCTGCCAAAGGCACATTTACAGAAATCAAAACTATGCTACAAAATACCCAGATGTCATTATGAATGTGAACGTTACAGTTACAGTCAGATGGGACGAACGAGTCAAGATTCATTTACGGACGTCCTTCATCACTTTGTTATGACACCATTTTCTCACACAGTCCGGTGGTACATCTTACGATCGTTTGACTAAAATGCAAGAGGTAACAAGGGAGAAGGAGACTGATGATTACGAGAGACAACGCACGTAACGCACATAAATCATGCAGTTCTTTAATGAATATGAATATAACAAGACTTGCCGCACTTCTCGATTTTTGGGACAATTACGGCGTGAGAACAACGCTATACTCACATCACAGCCTCTAAGCGAGTCCATGGCCAACAGATCATTTCCATGCCTTAGCTGGTACTTCACCATTTCCTCCGCAGCCTGTAAATAGAAACAGCAACGCTACGTGTTACTTTTTAGGCGAATCTTTGTTTGCAGTTTTGGCATCATTAGCAGTATAAGCCCATCGTTTTTTAATCCATCAGCCAAAATATTTCACTGCTTGCAGAGTTCTCTTTTCTTTTTGCGTTTACTGGGCTGACGAGTACGGGAAAAGAGAGCTCTGCCATGGGTCGAAACTCACTGTGTTGGGCATGCGTGGAGGTCACTTAGTGACCGAATCCACACGTGATACTTCATGTTGTTTGGGCTCACTTAATAACAGCTGGCTCAAGTCACAGTCAGCAAACATATGGGTCATGTGGTGCCATGTAAGGGGTTGTGGACGGCGGTTGGATCAAAGTGTGCTACGAGTCAAGGCAGAGGTCTCTTTTCCCGTACTCGTCAGCCCTGCGAACGCAAAAAGGAAAAGAGACACCTGCCAGCAGGGAACCAAAAATTGAAAGTAAAATGCTTAATGAGATATCTCTGAAACTTTGAGCGCAATTTACCAGATAATCTCTGAGTAATGACGCGATGAAAATTCTAAATTTTACAAAGAATGTACGGGCTCAGAGCTCTTCTGCCACCCAAGAATTTATCGGTTTTTGATGGCTAATAAATCGCACGTTATCAAAGCCAAAAGGCTTGAAACTGGAAATTTAATTAAGTCTAACACGTTCTTTTGCCCTTTGAAGTCAATTCGTGTATAGCATGATGCCTCCTGTCAGCAAACTCGTATGTTTATGAGACAAAATGAAAATAGCGACGTCAGCAAAGATTCGCCCATTGATAAAGACGCACACAAAACCGAGAGTAGTTTCCTGATCACCAGGCCATTCTCCACAAGTGAGACGCTATCGCCTTATTGTCAACTGAGGAATGCCATCGACATTTCCCTACCTTTGGGCTTCTTGGTTGGTTGAATTTAAAAAACCTAACGTAACATCACAAGGAAAGTCGAGCAAGAAAAAATGTTACCTTCAGTTCAGCGATTTTTGGATGTCCTGTGTCCAGTGCCTTAATCATGTCCTGAAATTCAAGCACAGACTCCACTTTTTAATCAAGATACTTTGACGACACGAGGGTTGTCAGTCATGTAAAGGACCTTACCCGCAGAAGCAAACTGTATTTCCCCATTCTCTGAACAGGTTTAATGAGGTAACTTCCCAGATCAAGCTTGTCTCCGAGTTCTGTTTGGCGAGCCTGAAAAACGCACAAAGCCATTCCTCATTATTACAGACGAAACGTTTCGCCAAGGTCTATTTTGGCGCCATAGCTCTTTAGTATCTTTACAACGAAGAAGTTTACATTTTGGGAACATAAAAAAACCAACATTTTTGAGCCAAGTGAATCCGTTTTAAGACTGTCGAGGGGTTTGATTCTTTGCAGCACAATACTCTGAATCGAGTAAATGTGAGTGCGACTAATCACATGTAAACGTTATTCTGAAATCTGAATAAACTCTTATTGCGTGAGTTAGCAAAAGGTATGATTTTAGATTCAATTGCTCACTTGAAGAATAGGGTGTGCTGAGAAGCGGAAATCAGTTCCTTACCCTAAAGAAGACATTTCCATGATCGGATAGTAACTGGTCTGACCGCGGCTTGTTCTTATTGTACAAAGCATAAAGATAGAACTGGCGCTCCTGTCACAAAACAAAACATCAATTCAGGGAAACAACCAACTTCGCGGAAAAAAATATTGCGTTTTTTTTCCTGATTTATGGAAAGAAAAAAGTGAAACACAGCTCTGTAACAAAAAACGACAAAAAACCAACAAACTCCAACACCTGTTCGGCCACAACGCTTTGTTACTTAATTCTCTTTACGAGTGATACAAGACAACGGTTACCATTGAGTAAATGTCACATTAGCAAATCAGGATGAATTAAGAGCAAGATAAACCTTGCTTAGTACAGACGACGTACCCATTTCAGAAAACAGCTACCAATGTCAAGAAATCTGTCCATGCACGCTTCAAGTTCTTGCAAAAAATATCTAAGAACAAAGACGGGGTAACAGCGATGTTTAGAAATAATTTTGGCTCATAATAATCACTTAAGTAAGGCCTCAAAGCATACCACGCTGATGAGAAAGGGGAGGTGACAAATTTAATAAAATCACATCAAATCCAGTAAAACAGATGAAATCAACTGTTGTTTTTTGGTGAGATGGGTCAACCAGAGTACCCGGAAAAAAACCTCTCGAAGCAGAAGTAGAGAACCAAAAAACAACCCACATAAGGCCTTGGATCCGGGAACTGGACCCGAGGCACGTTGGTGGGAGGAAAATCCACGCACGAGACCTATCCCCATGACAACCACGTTTCGCAAAAATATTCTGTTACACAAATGATTGAAAGTTGACGCCGCGGAATTCAGCATTGAAGGAAAGGAAAAAAACACAAAGAAGGCCAAATACACGAGAATACATGACGGTATTTGCTCTTACTAGGAGATTTATAAATTATGCAACAGGGAAAGAAAAGAATGCAACGACAAATGTTGAGCCTTTATCAGTAGCAGTATTTTAAAAAACTACGCTCAAGACACACATTTAAATAATTTATATGTGTGTCTTGTAGTATGTTAGTTGCCTGAATAGTAAGTAGTAGTTTTTGTTTATCTTCTTATTGTATAGAGACATACATCTTATTCAATGGTTTAACATATAATACGCGCGGATATTTTGCGAGTTGCGTGAGTATTGAGTATTATATGTTAAACCATCGAATAAGAGATTTATTATTCCACTACAAAAAGGTGTTATTTTGATTCAATTTTATCTGGTAAGAGAGCTTCTAAAAAAAAAAGCATCATCTATCCTTCAGGGCGCTTGCGAACGATGTAAACAGCACAGAAAGCAGCCAAACGTTCTTTATTTGATTGTATAAACGAAATGACGAGAGACAAGCGATGACAAGCTAAATTCTCCGGCTTTATATCGCGTTGAAAACAATTTCTTTGATTGAAAAACTGCCGTTCCGTCCGTATTTGCTCTGTTCTAAACCGGTCAAACCGGGACACTACAGTGTATTACCCGGCCTCTCATATTTTGCGCGTTCTCTTGACCAAATATGGTAAAAAGGCGTAATAGTGGAATAATCGAATTTAATATTCACTTGTGGTAGTATTTTTTGGCAAAAATTCTGTTGGTCGGCAGTAAAGTATTACTAATTTAATTTACAAATCAATTTCTGGATTATAGCGCTATACCAATGTTAATAGACCACTTTCGATATATTAAAATTCAGTCCTAAACAAAAGGCATCATCTCGAGGCTCTGGGGAATAAACTCATACAAATCCTTATATTTATTCCCCAGAGCCTCGAGATGATGTATTTTGTTTAGGACTGAATTTTAATATATCGAAATGGGTCTATTTAAACACATCTGCAATCAACAGTCGCCACGACTCTTACCGTTTATGAAAATCGTGAATTCGTTCAATATTCCCAAACAGAATATTCTTCTTGCCTTTGAGGGAGGGGAGTAACTTAGGATTGTCCATCTCCACCAAGTAGTTCTGAAATAATAACAAGAAATAAGGAATTATAGACAAGACAAAAAGGAACAAACTAGGATCAAGAAAGGAAAAACATTGTACTTACATCCATAATATATTGCAGTGACTTGACGTATTCCCTTTCAGTATCAACCATTTCTTGGAATATGTACATTAATTTCCTAGAAGAAAAACAAGTTGGGCTAAGCCATTGTCTACTCACTGCTATTTTTCAGTGGTTGCGTTTTCAAGCGCAATCGTTTTAAACTCCTTCCGCAAAAGCCTTTTCGTATCGTTTTGCCTATCAATGATCGAAAACGTGAAAGTAACTCCCTGAGGGGGGGCTACTATAAAATAAGATGAGCAAACACATAAAATGTACGAAACCGAAAAACCACATTTTGAAGGACGGGCAGTGAAATAAAAGTAATAAGGCCGTGCAAATGTTTCAAATGTTCCCGCAACAGAGAAAGGAGAAATAGGTGAAGTGACTCACTCTTCTACTCGAGGGTTTAGGATTGGAACTTCCTCAATAACTGGTATCTCGGTCTGCAAGAGAAAGTAGGTAGATA
>NC_090869.1:41098163-41143163 GCF_036669935.1 Montipora foliosa
AAAGCTATAGTGTTGTCCGCGAGATTAACATTCAAATTTGCCGCCAACAGAAAAACGAAAAACGGCACGCCGGTGTTTGACATAAAATCATGAAAATCCACTTATTTTAACTTCTTTTTTGATATTTGCTCCATAGATTCAGATGACACAAAAAACCAGGTGAGATAGGGCAACGTTTCGTTGAGTTTGGGCAAAAGCAGATTTCAGCCCCCCGTTTGCCGTTTGCCACAAACACGAAGCTTTTAAAGTCTCTATTGTGTAAAGGACAAAGGAAATTCTTTGTACAATAAGGCAATACTGACGACGTGTTAAGTATGATTAGCGAAGGTGCGGTATTCTTTTAATTGGCCAAAGGAATGAAACCACAGACGAGGAAACACAGATTTATCAAATTAACTAGCTTTCATGACATATTGCGGTGGTATTGCTTCCGAGTACTGAAGTCGCTTGCCATTAAAATGAACGAAAAAGGGTGGGAATTTTCGGTCAAATGAAACAGTAAACATCTTCCATAAATAACTGGTTCGGAACCAGTACGCACCATTTAATTCAGAAAAACCTCACTAAATGAAATAGAACTGTATGATCAGAGCATGATTTGTTGTTATGAACCAAGTGCTAAGAATACGGAAAAAAACAGTCTGCTGCTACTCCATTGTTTCCGACACATTTTCACTAAAAGACTGTACGTTTTGTTCAATCCAAACGACCGGTTTTCTCTCGAAAGAAAAGCGCTCGAAACCGTTTTGTGATGATGTGGTTAACTTTCAACACTAACTAACAAACAAACACAAAATAAAATTCACGCACATCATGAAAAAGTTAAGGACAGGGTAGGTTTGTAGAATTCTTCAATTTGTGCTTGAGCATGTGAAACCTAATGGGACGAAACAATATCTTTAAAGGAATATTGGTTGCAAGAATTTGCCGTTACTGACGTTAATTTTAACGCACCTACCCTTTGGGTGCTTTGTGAGACTTAACCATGCCCCAATTGTTAAAACGATGGATTATGCTATCAACTGGATAAACAGCAAACCGGTGAATAACTCAACTACTTCAAGTTACCCTGGACTGTGATTTATCCATATTGAGAAAGTCATAGATCCTCAGACCCCTTTCCAAAAATAGACCAAAACACCGTACACCGTACCTCCCCTTCCCCGAACAGCGAGTGGATTCGGTTATCGTCGCACACCATTTCATATCGGGGAAAACAAGGTATGAAAAAACTGATAACTTATCAGTGATAAGTGGAACTATTTTGCGTCATCATACAGGAAGTGTATATAGTTTAAGAAACGGCGGAATCAACGAAAACTTCACTAAAAGAAATGCTATCGTTTATCTCGATTACTCCTTAAGTGCCATCATGCCATTCCATAACTGCCAAGATACGAACGAAGTATAGCACGATTCTTGTTCCCCATTATAAAAATTAACTTTTCTGGTTTTGTTTTTCTCTTTTCTATTATGAGACCTTATGATGCCGCTCTACCTACGTTAGTATCCATTAGGATATTAGGCGAGGAGAGACCTCTCTGTCTTACCAAATAACTTATCTTAGAACAACAAATTGCCTCTGCTCGCTGGGTGTAATCAGTTAAAGCTGAGCATACCTCAGAGAAGATTATGATTTCAGATACCACGCAATGGACTGCTAAAGGATGCAGTTCTGTTTTCCTTAGGTTTAGGCTGCATTGTTTCCGTTGTACATTTTCGGTGCCCATTGTTGTCTGAGGCAATCACGAGTGAGGTTGTAACAGCTGCGTCCTGACCATATCATTTGGCCTTGGGGAAAATACATTCTACTGGGGTGGGTTGGGGGTGACTGAGAAAATAAGGGTGAAGTGGAGGACAGCCTGCGAGGAGGCTCCTAGCACAGGGCGGGGAAGCGATTGCGCGGGACAAGGGTGGAAAAGAGGAAGTAGGGGAATTAAGGGACCTTCTTTGCTGAACACATCGAAAACTACAGAGCCAAGTGTAAAACAGAGAAAAGTTGACACATGGTGAGAGACACGCACAAATTGCTGAAAAGACCGTGAAAAAAGTAGCCCAGCATGTTTTTAAACAGACCACCCTGAGGATCGAGGTTTCTAGAGGGTCATTAGCATAACATAACGGCGTTGGGAAATATTGGCTTTGGGGCAATTTCCTTAAAAAAAGGCTTAATACGAAAACTTAATACTACAGACTCAAAGAAATTCTAATGAAAATTATTTATCGCCGCCACCAACGGATTTATTCGTGGAGCGATTAATAAGTTTTTAATTAACCAACTTTCCTTTGAAATCACACGTCCTAAAAATAACTGCGACTTAAGAATGAACTGACAGCGTTCTCAACACATAAACCTTTATTTCAACAAGATTCAATATGACTAAAGCTACATTTGCATGGACGGAATATGTTGGAACGTCTGAAATCGGGAGCAAGCTCTATCATGCATACGCTGAACACCCGGCTTGCGTGAGTCTGCCCTGCTTGATTTCAAAACGGGAGTTAATTCTCTTGTTTAACTTTTATTAACCACTTCACTTTTCCTTGAGCATGGGATTGCATTCAGTAATTGGCGTTGTTTCCTTGATATTGGATTGCAATAATAATTTGCTAACGTTGCCGACTTGTCCAAGTTCAATATTTTTCTATTTTTTAACGGGATTTCACAAAATGATTTAAACAGAACATCTTCGTAACATTGAGGATCGATTGGCAAACCCCAAATTGTCTCACTGTGAATAGCTTGACTTTGGATCAACAACATTATAAATAAGACAGTTATCATGAAAACTAAATTAGTGGATTTCCGGCTGAAGCAATGAGTTACATTGTTATCCTTGAAACTTAAATGACTCTTCCACTACTAGAAACAAAATCGTCAATCTTGCATAACACTGTTCTTTTTTCAACAATGAATCTACAGCCGGCATGAAATACCAACGTGTCACAACTGGGAAGATGCCGAATTGCACTTTCTCGGGTCGTTTGTCGATATTCTCGAAACTTATATTCAAACAAATTTCGTACTTGGCCTGAGTAATTTGTTACCTTGCTTCAGTTAAAATGAATGGGGTTAATAAGAACTAAGGAGTATTAACAAATTACTTACGATTCTAAACCTGATCCATTCGTCGTGATCGTAATGAAAGACTCCGCCAAATTCGGGGGTAAGCTGGCTCCGGTCGATGTAGGACTTGAGTTCATCCACTGTGGTTACGAGTTTAAACTGAAAGGCAATACAACTGCTGTGAATACAATCCACAAGTCCCCATGTAAATATAGTCCAGTCGCACTAAGTGATATGAAAAAATGAAGTAAAAAAATTGCACTCAAAGTCACAATGACTTGGACACAATGAAGTGTCCACGAGACAACTCGCGCAAATAACAAAAGAACTGAATGCAAGGTGTAAGCCTCAAGCTTTATTTTAGGGTTCTATTCTTTTTCCTCTTAAATTCTCTATTGTACAGTTGATCGCCTCTGTACATAGCGGGAGGCAGCTGCCAACAAAAATCGATTTCGCCAGAACTACACGTCTTTCTTTCCTGCTCTTTTTTATTGCATTCAAAGAAATTCCTTGCACCCTGGCGCCCGTGAAGATCTGAATCCTTTGGTCAAATACAGTGAAATTCAATTTCAAAAGAAAAACTGAATATCCACGAACAAACTATTTGGTTCAATTGACATGGATGATGTGTATTTGACCAAAACACAGTTAAATCAGTCAACTAACAGCGATAATAAGCAATGATGAACAATAGATTTTATTCCTGCACTGAGGTGTCTCTGGCTAACAACACATACCATAAACGCCATTCTGCAACATTAGGTTTAAGGAATGGATCGATATTAACAATAAAGTCTAAAATACTTCAATCCTTTTAATGCTTTGGTTTGGTAGGTGTACTATAACACACACAATAAACATTAAAACAGCAAGGTTCTTACGTAAAGTGATCGGTAATTGAGAAATATTGTTCGAGTTCGACATCTTCTGTTTCAAAATGAATCAAGCACTTGACTTAACAAGAGGTCAAATTGAATGGAAATGCAAAATGACTTGGGCAATTGAAGCTTTTTCAATTGATATTTAGTGCAGAAATGCGTTATTTAAAAATGCTGCGTTAGATCAATAACTAAAATACAAAAAGTAGATGTAAAAATGCTATGTACCTCTTACAAGATAACAAATATGCAACTGGGCCCGGTTCCTCGAAAGCCGATTAACGCTAATCTAAGATTAAAAATTAACCAAGCAGTTTATTTCTCTACTCCCAAATGCTGTTCAACGCAGATTTTTGGCAGAACTTTACATGAGAAGACGTCAGTCTTAAAAAACAAAAATAAGCAAAAGAAACTTTCACCAAAACGTTGAAAACGTGAAACAAAAGTTTACGCTAATCCTGGATTAAGTTAATCGGCTTTCGAGGAACCGGGCCCTGATCGATATCGGTGAAAAGACATTAAGGGCCCACTGACGTATTTTTTGGGGTCCGTTGCTAAGGATGTAATGGTTAAGTAATTTGAGAGAATTTGGCATTATTTTGGTCAGTTTCCAACTTTTGTAAGCCAATGACCCTAAAGATGACGTCATCATACCACGCCCATGGTCACGTGACCAATAAAAGAAAACTCTAAAATTGTCTCCGTGCTACGCAATTTGAGTATTTAATCGATGGTTTGATAATCTGTATTCGTTTTTGCATCCAGCCAAGCATGGCTTTCTTTTTATTTTGAAAAATGTTCTTTTTAAAGACATAAACGATACTGAAACACCCATAACTTTTTCAAAAAAGATGATTTTAAAAAATAAATGCTTAGCTATATTCTGTATATGGGGGTGAAACGTGCCATGTAAAAAAAAATTAATTCAATTTAAAACCGCCGGAAATTTAGCTTTTTTCTCAAACCGGAAGTCAGTTCGTTTACGCATGCGCAGTTGATCTGAGAACGAGCGCGGTGAAGGGCGAGGAAAATCCTTCGATGGAAACAACAGTTTGTGCGGTGACTTTTGCTTGTGCACGGGTTTTCTTGTCAGCTCATGATATGATGACGTCAGTTACCGGAAGTAACATTTCACTTCGTTAGCAACGGCGAAAAATCCGTCTGTGGGCCCTTAAGGCCGAGAATTTATGTTGCTGGTCCAGGGTCGAAGTAACCACCAAGCAGACCTTTTATTTCCAGACTTTCACCGGACATTGTACCAACCCCACTCCCCCCACTCCATCCCTTCCCACCCCCCAACAAAAGAAAAAGAAAAGGAGTACCTAGCCAAAATTCAGGGTCGGAATTCCTAGGATACTATCAAATAAAACAGTTCAACTTTAGAAACTTTAGTTAGTTGTCTAGTCACACACACTCTCTCTCTCACACACTCTCTCTCTCACACACATCTGGCCAGCCCCTCATGGTCCTTTGTCACACCAAAATTCTAAGGGGGTATTTACGCCAAAAGACCGGGAAGAACTCAGACCGGTATGAACTTGTACCGGTATCAACTTTTTGCAGCCGTTTACATGAAACCGGGACGAAATGCTTGGTGCCTGGTTTCGGCACGGAATGGTATTTTTTTGTGTAATAAATGTATCGCTGACCCAAAAGCATACGGGCTTCAAATTTCTGAACCCGGTCAGAGACTGATTTGTTGTCATTTACATGAGACAGATATGAGCAGCGAAAAAAGGAAAATGAAGGCTTTTGTCATGAAATTTACAAGTTCACATTGCGATTATCACGTGCATGGCACGTGCGGAACAATCCAATCAGGACTTGCAATTTTTTCCTTCAAAAATTTATCTATGCCTTTCAAAATCTCAATAAATTATTTCCGAGTTAATTTTAATCTCTCCCAGGGTTGTCTCCCATGCACGTGTCATTTATAATTATAAAGTGCATTTTCGATAATTGTTATATAATCAAAGGCGCTTCACAATATCGAGCAGCGAGATTCAAGTTAAATAGTAATATCCTTAAATAATATCTCTAAAAACCCCAACTGGTAAGAGAAAACTACTTCGCGATTTGCAAAAACGTGTTGAAGTCAAGGTGATACTCAGAGAGGGACATGAACCCGGTCGGGACTGACCCGTAGCTCCGTATCCATTTATGGGATTACCGAACGAAAAGCCCTTGATAATACAAAATATAAGTTTTGAGCTAAATTCTTTCGTGGACTTTGACATTTAACACTTGTTTTTATTTATTGATAATGTATATCCTTTTTTTGCTGCAGCGGACAAAACAGCGTATCATTTGATTTTCCAGCGTTCCACAGAGTCCAACCTATGAACTTTGAGAAGATGTAGCACTTAGCCGCAGGAGGTCCCTGGACCTAGCTTCTAAAATCCTTCAGCCCCGACAAGTCTGCTATTGCTATGTGGTGGAGTAAGTATTATAATAAGAAGATCATAGGTCAATGATTTCGTTTTCCTACGGGTTTGATATTCATGCACCATCTTTCAAATACGATAAGTTCTTATCTGTGAGAAAAATTTTGAAGGTTTGAGATGAACGAAAGTACTATAGTGGTAGCTTATCTTAATATTGGGATACGTCATGACGGCGAGAGAATATAAAGGTGTCCTTCACCCTTTCCAGACCGAAAAAAGATCATTTTAACAGGGGAAGTTATGCTGGTGTCGCCGACTTAAACCAACCTTTTATAGTTATTAATAATTAATTGGTGAGGTCGGGTTTAACATAAAGAACTACGCATATTGAGAAAAATGTTGAAAAAAACTACAACAAAAACTTGCTCAAGGCTGTGCTCTAACGGCGCCCGGTCGCCTGAGGCGACTAACATTTGGCTTCGGGCGAGTGAGAAAAATTACCTGGTTGCCCGGCCGGGCACTATGGCTTATTGTATTTCTAGCAGATAAGGCGGCTAAAAATTTTAATATGCTCAACCCAACTAACCAGTAAGAATGTTTACCCAAACGTCTTTACATAAAACTGCCGCAATCTTTACTTTTTCACTTTTAAACCTGAAAAGCATCAATGGCATTGCCGCTTTTCTTGTCTTTGTCAAGTATGGCGTGAAAAATTTAGCGGGTTGCGGGTTTTTCTTGCACTAGCGAGTTCGACGATCACCAGAGCAGTAGCAGCATTGTTTTGTTGAGGGAGAGATGGATGAAGATCTTGCTGCGTTGTTGATCTCAGATAATTAATTAAAGATTTAATTAATTAATTCGGGCGACCAACTTGGAGGGCAGGGCACCCCAGCTGAAATGCTTGGGAGCCCTTCCGGCTCCCCAAAATTTTCCTTAGAGCACAGCCTTCGTGCTATATAACAACCTTTTACAACACGTCTAATCGGCTGAAATCCTGCGATTAGTTGAAAATATTCCATGGACAAAGCTGTGAAATTGATGTTGTGTCATTTACCTTTATGGGGGAATTTCTGCGAACACAATAATTTTAATCACATTTTTTCTCATTACCAAACGAAGTTGGGAATCTTTGCTACTGACCCACGTAAAGCCTTAACGGCTTTGATAACCAGCGAAATATTAGCTACCAAAAACTGACAGATTACTGTGTGACAAGAGTGCCAATGAGACCATAAACCCTTCAAAAAGTTTCAAATTCTGAAACCAATTTGCGCAAAGCGACGAGCTAATGCTAATGACGCAAGATTTGCAAAACAAAACAAAAAAAATTTCCCTTTCGGGCATATAACAGACAACCGGGCAAGTGCCTTTTACTGCAAATAGCATTCGAAGTGATACAATTCAAATTCAGCGTGATTGTTCTTGAAAAAGTCACTGCTTTGAAGTTGTCTCGTTATATTATTCAAGCCACACACGATCCTGTGGTGCTTCATTTCGTTGAAACTAGAAGAGTTCAGAAACAAAAACACGATACCTTCTTCTCTCAAAAGTAAAACTGAATCAGTTTCGTTTTCCACGGCTTTCATAGTACATGTCAACAATGATGGTCGTAAACTACATGATCATTGAAAGAATAAGAGGGGGAAAAATGAAAAATAAAGCTATGACAAGGTTTCTTTCCATACCCATAAGACAATGAGATGAGGAAAATTCTCAAATGAGATTTTCGGTGGTGGTGAGAACACGTCATAAATCACACATGGTTTCACCAACTGAATCACTATGAAATAAGCCTAATATAGGGCATAGGTTGTGACGCCGTTTTATTTATTATATATAATTTCAAAGTAACGTTAATAATTAAAAAATGGAAAAAAAGAACAAAAAACAATAACAAACATAAGATTTCTTAATGACAACACCGTCGGTCTCGAGGGGGTTGTGGTTGCTCAAAGGTCCCTAATAGCAAATACAAACCAGCAAACTGGAAAACATAAACAACTCATAATCAAAACGCTGAGTATTTTATAACTGAAATGAGACAACCAACCAACCAATCAATCTCACGTTTATAGCTTTAGGATGAGGACGTTTCATAAAAATTTTAAATTCTAGAGATACGCGGTATGCATATGGGAAGGTACTGAGGGCCAGTTATTTAAAGTCTAACGTAGGCCGCGGCTTAAGACAATCAGTGGACCTCAAAATCTTTTTATAAGCGGTATATATTTAAGTAGATAAATTGCTGTCTAGTCTGGAATGCAAACCTTCTTGTTACCATCAGCAGCGGACAATATTTAGATATGATTGTTGGCAATATTGAAAATGGCTTAGAACGCGGTTTTGTTAAACATTGTCTAATTTATGTTTTAATAATCGACCCTAAGTGTTTGCAACATTCAGCAACGGAAAGAGGTGTTTCAACTTACAAAAAGCACCTATTTCTTATTTACATTACGAAGTGGATTGTTTCTTGGCATCACAAAAGACGTAAAGCCGAGGAAAAGCTCTAATATCTTTGTTCTTGCATTTGATCTCATACAAAAGTTTGTTGTAGATAAACGTTTGATCGCTCACATTTAATGCTTGCACGCACAAGCTGTGAGGAAAACAACTAATATCAAACGGAATTCTAAATCTAAATCACGTTTTCTCGTGTGATGTGGGCAGTTATGAGCTGAAAGAAACTATAGATCGTTTTCACGTGACGTCATCATTTTCTAAAATCCAAAACTAAAGAGCCACGAAAGTTTTTATCCTCATCAGGCATAAGAGGCGGTAAATTTGTATCCATTTGCAATTTTAAAGCTCAATAGCGTGCTTCGTTTGGAAACCAGAGCATTTTGAATTTCTGAGTTATAGCGGTGCGTGACACGAGGCGACGATCGAGTTTATTGAGAAATATATATTTATCTCATGGTTTTGAGCCTTTTTAGAATTTAAAGCATTAGGAAAAGTGCTTAGGTAAATAGCTGTCTGTTCAGTACAGATGATCACTCGCCTAGATAGCCAAAGTAAGTAACAGATGTTGACATTATTTTCCGGCCGCCATATTGGTGCACCACAGATGTGCACCAACATGGCGTTTTCATACTGGGCTCTGTAAATTTCTGCGAAACATTTCGACGAATATCTGAAGTTTGGGGAAACGCACGGGCCTAAAACTTGGAGAAGTGTCGTCTTCATTTATCTTCTACAACATCACGAATTCTTGACTTTTTCCACTGGATGGTTTTCGATTTATTTTTTTATTGCGTGACAGTGAAAACGATCTATTAGATTACGTCAAGCCTTCATTTTCACTAGACAACTATACGCCAAAGCTAAATAAATTAATTCATCTTAGTTAAGCCATTTGTATCTTTCTTCGCTCCTTTTTCTTGTTTTGCCGTCTACACTTTCTGAGCCTTCTTCAATCCGTTAATAGATTAAAATAAAGCTCTTCGTACGCGCTCATAAACTCAAGTACAATACAGTCAGCCGGGTAAGTTGCTGAGTCTGCGAATATTTTTCAAAGTTACCGCTTCGCACTTCACATTCAGCATGAGCAAGCCGCCTGATTGTTCCACACGACCACCAGGCATTGGTCTTGATGAAAAATCCGTCAAGTTGATAAAATTCGCTGTTGCCTCGTTATTTTTCCTTAAACTGAAGCCACACACGATTCTGCAGGTCTTCTTCAATTCGCTGATGCGAAATGTCGCCAAGAAAGGATTAGCCACTGAGTTCACAAACAGAAACACAATACAAGATTCTTTCAAAGCTAAAAACCAGTTTTTCTTTCCACAGCTTTCACAGTAAATGTCAACTAAGATGACAGCAAAGTAAGGGATCAATGAAAGAATAAGAACGAGCAAAATAAAAAATGAAGTTACGGCGAGCTTTCTTTCCATTTTTGCCTTTCTTTCTCGTCGTATGTCGTTCAGCGTAGTGTTGCTTGGCATGGCCTTTTGTTTCTCCGAAAAAATTCGCGATTGCTTCTTCACGGAAAAGAAAATTCCGAGATAAGCGACTGCAGTGGTGGAAAGAGAAAATGTCGTGTGCAAATGCAAGTCAATTGTGCGATAAACCTTGACCGAAATGCTAGATAATTGGAGTAAGGCAAAGATCAATGAAAAAGTTACGATGCAGGTATTGATAATAATAGTTGTTTTTGGCTTTAGCTTCCTTCGATAGGTATGAGGAAATAGAACTGCTATGAAGCGATCGACGGACATTGAGGTCACTAGCAAGATAGAGCTGTTGATTCCGAAGTAATCCAATATTGTAACAATGTCTCCTTCTCTGGGAATGCTCTGATAACCAAAGAAGCACAGGAATCGCGTCAGGGCTTCTCCAGAGCAGACTACAAGCCCAACGAAAAAATCTATTGCGCATAGGAAGGCCAGAAACACGGAAAAAGATCTCCTGAAACACCGCAAAGGGTTTTTGTACAGCACCATTAGGATGAAACCATTTGGAAGCGTAACAAGAAAAAACAAAAAGAAGAAAGGTATTCCACTTCCCAGGCAAAGCTGTTTTTCAAAATGAAGTTCCATAACGATGAGCCAAAATGAAATGGATATCAGTTATTAAAATGCGAGACTTTTACTTAATTGCTATGACACCTGTTTTATGTAGGTGGTTTTCACGTGACGTTATCGCTGCCACGTTTGTGGAAGAAAAGAAATGATTTCCCATTAGCTTCTTTCATGTGTTATACAGCTGATGCTACCCTGTCCCAATTTGTTAAAATAGTCCAAAAAAGTAAGGGTTTTTTTTTTACTATTTTAACAAATTGACGCCGGAAGCATCACCTCTACACTACTCGAACACGACACTTCAAGAGATTGCTTGCAAACCATCCACATGACAAGCCAGTATTGATATTCTTTCTCATTTTATGATTCAGACATTTCTTTTTGTTATTTAACAACAAGTGTTGGCAGAACTTGATTAACAGGCAGCAATGGAAGAGACTGGGGAATTTCCTCTAACGACGCCTAATTTTTATGTTGAAGTTTAATTTATAACTATTTACATGGTAAGTTCACAGATACTAGTATATTAAAATAATAACAGATTCACTTCATTAGTTAATTAAATAACATAAAAACAGAGCTAATACTAAACTGAATGTGTGTGGTGACTAAAGTAGCAATTGCTTTCGAGTTGGCAACCATTCCCCAAACTCGGTATTACTACTTTCAGATGAGATATTGCTGGCTAATCAAGCTGATAAGAGACTGAAACAGAAACTTAATGTATGTGTATGTTTCATTTTCCTAAGGAGAAAACTTGAAAAAACACTCTGTTGATACGATTTCGAATGGCAGATTATCCACAGAAACTCATACTGTAGTGTTATAGCAACAATGCCGAAAATTCTAATGTCAACCGCGTTTGGACCTTACGTGATTAATTTCGCAATTTTGCAAGGGGAAGTGACAAAAAGACATTGCCAACGTCATTTTATTTTTTAAATATCTACAACATTTCTACTGATATTTGTAACCACAATGTTCCGCAAAGCCAATGTTCCTACCAGTAAACATCAAAGACAAATAATGTTTTTGGTGGTTGAACTTGAACGTTACAAGAAGACCACAAGTACCTAAGAGATTCCAGGGTATTTGGTCCACGTCAGTGATTCAGAGGAAGATGGTACTGCGTTTCTCGACTTGATTAATTTATGCAAAATCTTTGCAAATTATCTTTATTGACCACATGCAAGACAGGATGCAAAGTGGAGCACGTCCGCAGCGATTTATTATTTATGTCGATGCATACGCTGTTCTTGTTTTTGTCCATCGCATAAACTTAACATGTTTTTCTTGTTGTTCAAACCTTATTACTATGGTATTTAATTTCGCGTGAGTTACCTTCGCGTGGAATTTATTGGAATTTCTTTTTTTGTTTTTTTTTTTTTTCACAATTGTGTGAATAAAGCACCTGCCCATAAAAAGGGACACACCACAGAGTCGCATGGTGAACAAAGGAACTATTCAATTGTAAGCTCGATATTCATTGGAAAGAGAATGAGACAAAACATGAACATTGAAATAATAATAATAATCCTACTTGGTTGACGGCGGGTTCATAACAAACCAGATTAAATGAATACAAAACATCAAGGGATTTGTCAATACACTCGACTTCCCTAAAAAAAACCACAACTAGGCCAATGCTTTCTCAAACAACCAAAAGAGCTTAAATGGATCTATTGCTATAAAAGGCTAGTTTGGAGGGTAAACCTGAAACGGTATTGCTTCCCTTGTTAAGAGTATCATTTTCGGATGCAACCTTGTTGAGAGCTAACACCTCCGACTTTTTTCTCAAACTGTCAAAAGCCTGATTTTGTTGAAGTGCGAGTCAATCTGTAATTTTCACGATTTGTTGAACTTGGTAAGAAAGAAAAGCGATAAAAGACGACGTTTCGAAGTCAACTTCACTTCATTTTCACTTTCGTAAACGAATTGAAATGAGAAATGTCAGGAGAAACTGGAGTGTCAATTTCTGAGATGCTGTTCATCCGCGACAAGAAATCCATCAGACTCTATTCGCGCAAAACTGTTCACGCAAAACACATAACCCCGCATTTAGTGATTCTTTGGCTGATGTACAACACAAACGTAGACCGTTATTTGGACCCCTGAAAATGAAGTCAAGATGACTTCGAAACGTCATCTTTTGTCACTAATCTTTGCTACCAAATGCTTTTCAAAATGTTGTTGTTTAGCTTGTCAGATTATGTCGTTAGGATAAAATGAATTCTAGCCTCAGTGAAAGAATGAAATAATGAGCATTCAACATTTCGATTACTTGCGCCGATGCACCACCAAATAGGAAGCACAAAAACTGCTACAAAGAACTGCTTTTATCGTAGAATAATTGAATGTCTATCATCAAGGCTTCTTGTTTGGTTTTCACTCTGTCACTCAGATTAAGCTCCTTTGTTTGGCTGAATACCTTTGATCGGTTAAAATTATCCGCGCTGGGAAGTTATGATACTTAGATCTTTATTCTTGTTTCTTCTATGACTACATGTAACGATATTAAGAATGTCACGACAAAAGCGGACTTTTTTTAAATTGAAGCGAATAGTTGAAGCGGCCTATCAGTCTAGGAACAAGTACAGTTCCTCTAGGGTCCATGCAACGGGCTTTTACATATCGTAATACAGTTACTGGAGACGCTTCACACTTCTATTGAAAGTGTGCTTGTGCGTGAAAAGTCTTTGCCTTGGCAGCCGCAGAGGCTGAGGCTCTGTTCACGGCAGCGCGTGTTACGTGCGAAATCAACACGTGTTCGGTGAAATTCGTTTGTGACCTTTGAATTTGAAAATTAGGTCAGTTTAACATTCGGTTTGAAACAAATAAACAAAAGAGACTTAAAATCACGGAATTAAGACTGAGGAGTCGGACTTTTATCAGCTGCAGACCATAATTATCTATCATGCACTTTAATAAACTCTCCGGCGCTGTCCGATGCCGTTTGTTGGTTTTCAACCCACTTTATTTTACAGTGAGTGTCGGATAGCCCTTTCGCTAAAATTTCAACTATGATCCCATTTTAAACTGTGACCAGTTGATGTAACATGGTAACCCACTTTAATAGACCTTATTCACGATGGCCGCCATGTTGGATTTGCTATTATCATATAAATTAGCTACACACTTCTGAGGGAGCAAGCAACACAAGTTCGAGAGGTTTTAACGGACATCTTAGCCACACAGACGATTTTTTTCACGTTCATTGACTGTTTTTCACTTAAGTAGTAAAATAGAATGATTACACAAGTTACTTCGATTTTTTTTTAGTGAAAAATGAGGGGATAACAAAGTAGAAAGTCAAATGTCAAAGGCAATCAAAGATATAAAATTATCATAAATGGGACTTAATTCTAAATTCTAAAATGTACTTTTAGAAATGTTATTTCAATATTTAGACGAGCCGATTTTCCGCAATTTGCCTTTTTTTCCAATGTTTGCCCCCACGGCATAACACATGGCTAATTTGCATGACAACTTGAAAACCAACATGGCGGCTATCGTGAATAAGGCCTATTCAGAAATGCACGTTACTACATGTACGCCCAGGTTTAATATCCAACACGTGTCCCTTTTAAGTCCCTTTTAAGTCTCGTTGTGCAGCTCATTCTCGTTCCCAGGACCTTTCCCTTCACTTTAGGGAAGGGAAAGGTCCTGGGAACGAGCTTTGTGTGCATGTTATTCCGCGCATTTCGTTCCACGCAGCGTTTAGCAAAGGTTACAAGTTCTATTGGCCATTTAGTTCAAAAAGGAGAAGCACACCAACGCCATCAATGTCTGCATTTGCAGTTGAACACTGCCTAAATATCATCAGAAATCACTATGATAAATGGTGCCACAATTCGACTAAAAAATTGCTTAACTCTGCGGCATTATTACTTCTTCGCTAACATCGCGATCCAAAATTCGCAGTGTCAGTCCACAAACGGCACTCAGCATTTTTTGCCCCTCGCTTGCTTTTGAATTGCAAACACTACGATAGAAATAACGCCGTTACATTGACAAGGACGCGATTACTCAATGGCCAAAACTCCTTCAGCTGCTTTTCAAATGAGATAGAATCTAGGGACCCTCCTCACCCCATTTGTAGATTCTTACTCCAGGGTAAATGGTTGCAAATTAAAATGCCCAAATCTATTTCAAATGGAGTCGGAAACAATAAATTTGACGCCTTCAATTTGAGCCTACGATACGCATTTCCGCCAGCCAAAAACGACCGGGTTCCATTGGTTCTTGCTGTTACATTTGAGGTTCAAGAGGTTTTACTTGTAAAAAAACTAAAAAGGATATCATTCGTAATCTATTCACAATCTGAACAAAACGTTTCAAGGAAAATCGACATGATCGCACAACAACAAAGATCTTGTTTACTCCAATCTAAAGGCTAACTGTTCCAAATCCTTCAAACCTGAAACTTCGGATTACCTCATTCTGTAATGACTAACCTCAAAGTTAAGTTGTTCTTTGACTCGAGATCCACTAAATAAGACCAACGGTGAATCCTTCTTTGTTAACATGTACACCATGTGAACACCTCCAGGGGTACTCTCCTAAACAAAATCAAACCAAAAGGACCATAAGACGCGCCTCCAATCGAAACGGAGTCACGATCAATCATTGCAAATTGGTGATGAACAACTTGACAACCCTGAGAAGGAGATCTTTCTGGTTTAACACCCGTAATCAAGGGGAATTTCCAGCTGGGTGAAAAAGAGTCCATAGGAAACAATAAACACACAACAATAACGTTGTTTTACTACCTTTCTTAGACTGTGATGCATGAGGAGTGCAACTTTGTTGACAGTGAAAATATCACACACGGCTTTGCCGCGAGAAACTGAATCGGGAGTGACTTCGCAAAAAACTGAGCGATTCGTTTGAGTGGTCAAATAGCTATAGTGGTGGTAAGGGCACCAAAAACACTGAGATACCCAAATTCCCATATTACAAAACTAAAACACTTTTTCGATGCATAAAAAGAGGCAGGTCTCTCTTGAAAAGACGACGAAAACTACAACAGCGCGAGCAACACGAAAACAAACACACACCACTGAAAACAAAGCGCCAAGGGGGTCTTGTAACACTCTACGATGATACACTTACTGATTTTCTTGCTTTGAATTTAAATAGCTTACGCCAAAAATAAGTTAAAATACGACTCAACGCTTGTCATATCTATTGAATCAGGCGGGACGTGGCAATATCAGTATTGTACTACACTTCTTCGGTAATGTTTTTATGCTAAAGAGTTTGAAAGAATAGATTTAATTGATGAGCATTAAGTGAGATCACAGTACTAAATACTGCACCATTAAAATAGCAAGTAGAGACTGCTTAAATCAAAAGTCACGCTATTTGTTTGGATGCTTAGGATAAATTAGACGATCTGCCATTTGTGAAAGAATGGCTAAGGGTTAATGACTCAGGGTCATGAAGGTGAAGAAACCTGAGCATTCATTTGCAAAGGACCCGCAGGAAAAAAATTGCTGGGATTTAAGAAACAACACGGTTTTTGGCAACGACAATGGGAACAAAATCAAAGTAAACTAAACAGCATAAATTCGAGCCATTAAGTCAACTGCAAGGTATTTCAAATGTACGCCTTAATGTCGAACGATATAAAAATAGCGATGTATACAATAATTTTTTTCAGTTAGCTGATAGCGTAACCGAAGAGTTCATCGCCAAAGAATGAAACTTATTGTTTACTTTGTTCCTTTCCTTTTTTGCTTCAACTGACTTGAACGCTTAAGCACCGGTCAGCAATGCAGTGTGTACAAGTATGTCAAAATAACGTGTCCCATTTACCCCTACTTCGGAAAATGGTTTCTAATTATACGAACCTGAAAGCCAACCATTGCCTCCACAATTTCACCTAAGTGTTTTCGCTTTGTCGTTGGTTTTCGTGCGTCAATGATAACAGAAAATCCAAGACTTGCGCTCTCTTTCCTGCACAAAAGAACAACAAACCGTAATTCACTCATCCGCCGGATTTGCATGCGACATGATAGCCTAATTTTACTTTTCTCACAGGTTTTGTGTTGTCAAATGGCAAACTCATGATCTCGTAATTCAAAACAACTGTCCTGCCGATGAAGTCTACGATTAAACAAACTACGTTTACATTTAACAGACAAAACGTGACATCGTGGGAAACACTAGATGTTTCACTTACAAAAACATCACTGAACAAACATAGAAGATATGGAATAGATTCCTACAGAAAGTCTTTCAAGGAATGGTTCATTATCCACCGATACTTTTATGTTAAGAATACTGCTCTTTATCTCAAGATACACACTCACTTATCAGTGATACATAAAACGGACAATAATACATTTAAGTCCACAATAAGCCATGACGCGGCTAAAGTCACCTCCAACCGGAAATGAATCTGTTACTGTTAGTTCGAAATCATGCGGGTCGGGAGTTTTGGACTGACATTTTTCGTTCTCTTTTCGTCTTCTTTAATAGGTAATAATACAATTTTTAAGAAATAAGTTATTTCGTTTTCTGTTAACGTCGATCTAAAAGCACTCTTTAATTCCTTCGACAATTGGGTAGATTAGAGAAGGTATGGAGCCAGACTGACCTGGCAGTGAGAGCTTGGAATACATGTATGAGTATCCTTTTCTCGTTGATAAGAGCGAGTGAACATTTAACTTCAGCAAAGACCTAACATTCTTTTCACGCTTAATATCAATTGCAACAGCCCATTTGGGAAAACTGGAGTCGTTCGAACAAAAAATCACAAGGTATAATTACCGGCCCAAACTTTATATGTTGTGACGGACAATACATGGACTCTACCTTACACGAGATAAATCAATCTAAATTCTACGTGTATTTTTGATACCGAAAGTCATACATCATACAACCTTGGCTGTAAATAAGGTTTCAAACAAAACATGGCTTCCTTGGTGTAACAATCGATGAAAACTGTTTTTGTAGAACTAACCCCAGGCTAGAATTTCCGGTGTTGACAAAAACATGCCACACATCAAATGAAAAAAGTGAATATCCTGGCATGAGATAACAGAAATGGCTTCCGAAAACGCGAATGGTACAAATTGCTGTACAACAGTCGGCTTGTTTTATCTGGTTTGCTAGTGTCTTACCTCGTGTCAATAGAGGCATTCGCGGTATTTATGTACAGGTCACTGTAACAATAAAGACTCAATTTCCTAGCAGACTAACCATAGCCGGTAACCTATTTATATTGTGCAACTGATGTAAATAGGTTACCGGCTAGTTCTTGATGAACTGTAGCAAAGGCCCGACAAATATGGCCAATTTGAAGGGATATGCGAACCGTACGAGCTAGGCAAGTTGAATCAATCTTTTAACACATGGACTTCAATATATGTAAGTTTAAATTAAGAGTACAGAAGATTTAAGGAGAGGTTAGAGTTGACTTTGGCCTTTATTTACGGCTACTCATTACGCCTCACCGTTCAATGAGGGAGCCGCAAACCATGCGAGCCAGACGTGCCAAGCTTACCGTAATCAAATCATAATCAAGTCTCAATAAAGCCGAAATTAAGACTATAGGCAGATTTATGGTTTGGTTAGGGATAGGTTTTGCCTGGGTCTTTCACAGTTCGCGTGGCCAGATTGCTAGTTGGAATTGTGACCTGACTCAGACCCGAGGGTCTCTTTCAGAGAAGAGTTTGCGCCAGTAACCATATTAAAAACAGCAAGAACTGCGATTGAGTTTGGAGACGTCAAACTCGCAGTTCCAGCACAAACGTAAAACTGACAAATCTGGCAGTGAAAAACAGTGGGATATAAAGCAAGACCATGCCCCCGAACTGCGACAAGGTGAGACTCGTACCAATTATAAGCATGTGACATATTAGAGACGAAGAGAAGTGAGGGAAGAAGTTAGCACAATTGCTCCAAAGAGAAAACAAATCCCGGTTAAAGTCGGGTTTGCCCACGGGAAACAACGAAAAACAAAAATACACAAAATAATCGATATAAATAAACAATTATTAAAGAAAAAACGACTACATTTACCTGCTATTTGTATCACCTGCCAAACAAGTGATTAAAGTAAATACTGATTAAAGGCGAGACATACCGCGAGCTTATGTAATCGGTTTTTCCTCTGATTATTAGTGAAGGCGATAAACGAATCCTGACCAATAACTTGGCTTTGGTGGTTATTTTCAGCTTGAGAAACAGCGTAAAACACAATCACATCATTAAGACCCCAGCTGATATTTGATACTGCGATTTTAACTGCCGTGTTGGCAATACGCAGTGACACGTGCCACTTTTAGAGAACACTTTGTACTCATCTAACATGGCCCCCACCGGACACAATCATAAGAGCCATTTATTTCCCAGACATTGAATCTTGGCTTGTTATCGATTCTTCCTTTTTGTGTTCTGCAGTTGTTTCGAATTTCACTGAGACAACCGCTAAGTAAAAGCCTTACACTAGCCGTGATGCCTTCCAGCATCACGACATCTTCCGTGTACAGTATTTTATGCTGAACCAGTCAGTTGCGAACCCCCGCTTATTAGAACTGCTTTTTCTTTCCCTTGCGTCTTCGAAATGACGGGGTTCAACTGTATGAGGCTTTGAATATTTATCTCTTACGTAAAGGAAAGGAGAGTACAGTTTTTTTCTCCACCCAAAAGAAAAGGCTGCCTTTTCAATGTTCAGACAGTGGAAAAATCCGGACGACGACAACCTTGACAAATAAAGAGAATCACACTGGCGCGAAAAAAGCAATAAAAAGCCCGCCATAGTATATTAATCTAATCAACAACTTCACCATTATTACCACAAACATTCCGAAAGTTTTGTCGACTTTCACTTACAGAAACAAACAAACACCGCGGACACCTTAAGGATGCACTTAAGAGGCTCTTATCAGGGACTTAAATGCAATGACCAGATGGAATTTTTCAATTAAAATGTAGTTGTATTTTATTTTACTGACCTATTTTCCCAGTATCCTTACTAGTGGCGACGGAAATCACCAAAGATAACAGGTGTTTCCGGTGCTAAAAAGGGGATAATTGGACGCTTAAAATGTGCAGAAAATTGTGATGGACAGCACTTACCCTTGTGACTAAAAACACGGAAACATAGCACAAACAGGAGCGAAAAAAACGAGAAGCAGCTGGGCCAGACATTCTTCAATATTATATGTCTGCGTTTATCTCCTTTCCTCCCCTTTGGTCCCTTGACTACACTTTACAGATGGAAAGACCGGTCAAGCAAGCAAGAGACACAAGAATGACAGACGGACAGACAAACGGGCAGACAAGCAAACAAAGGGATGACTAAATAAACCGACAAAGAACTCAGAAAGGCGACAGACGAAACGGACGAAGAGATAAGAACGGCGGCCGACTTATAGATAAGTCGACTAGATGACCGACTCAACTAAACCAATCACGTGCCCTAATAAGAAGGAATCCACTGTTTTCTGAAGTGTGAATAAAAAAAAAAAGGCTTCATGAAGTTCAAGGGCAACGTACTTGCCAATGCACGTAGCATACAAAAACTTAACATTTTAGTCAAAATGTTCAGCATTGGTAGTCGAAATGTTCTCTCATTTACTTTTCAATAAAAAAGTAAGAAGGAAGATCTTCTCCTTCAAACACGATTACGAAGCCAAAGCGCCTACATAACCTGAGGATATGAGTCAGCCGCAACAGGCAGTTCCGCTGGCCGCTTCCATCACCAATGTTCAAGTTTCTTGCATGCTACTACATTGTATACATGTTTGCACAGGTTATTGGATTTTTGACCCCACTTCAACTAACGCTTGCTGATGGCCCCTTTTTACAGGTGATAATTGCCTCAGTCATAAAAAGCTCTCCAGAAAAACTCTACCTTGCAAGCTCTCGACAAAAGTGGCGGTTTTCTCGTGTGTTGATGGCCTCCTGGCCCTATTTCACAGGTGATAATTGCCTCAGTCATAATCCTCTCTAAAACAACTCAACCAAGCTCTCAATAAACATAGCGTTTCGCTCACGTGAAAATGGCCCCATTTTACAAGTGATCCCTGCCTCAGTCGTACAGAGCTCTTAAAAAAAAAAAGCTCAACTAAGCGCTCGATAAAACTGTCGTCTTTCATGACGACGTTTTTTTCTTTGTCGCAAATGATCATGATCAACATCCCCGCTTTATTGATATATAGTTTACTGGAGAACCTATCTTTGTACGCGGTAATATTGAAGGATTGTTGTTTGTAGCGCCTTGCTACAACAGTTTAACTGAAAATAACTGCGATGAGAAACCAAGCTGGAAGGGTCTGAAGAAGGGCATCCAAGGCAAATTCACTAGGCGACGCAGCGCCCTTTGTGTCAGGCGGCTCATTTTTCGACAGTCATTTTCCAGACTAACCTTTGCAGACTTTATTAGGGAATTTGGACTAAAGAAAAGCAACTTCTCACCACAGGGTTTCTGATACTGTACCAGTGAAGTTTTAGAGGCACGGTCGAGCTATAACAGCTCACTTGAGGAACAAATCAGTATTTGGGCAACAAAATCAATCAGTATGTTGCATTAAATGAGTATATTAATCCTGGAAATTTGGTTTTACCAAACGACTTGATAAAGATAAATTTATCACCGTAAGAAAATCCAATCTATGAGTTGATGTTCAACAAAATTCTCGCGTTTCACTCCACACCAGAGCGGCACCGCAGTTTTTTAGAGACTACCCCCTTCATCTTTAGTGAGTTACAAACGATGTTCTTCTCAATGAACGAATATACGGAGCTCACTCCTCATCAAAATGAACATTTTTTGACAATGCAAAACGCAGAGCTGTAGAGGGATACTTTATTTGTAACGAGTCAGACGCTTTGACCGATACTACTTGGCAAACCTTAGACTAAATAAAAAAAATGTCCCAGTCCTTACAACAGCTTTGCTTTCAACATCATATGATTAGGTGTTCGCGTGCAACGATAAAGAGTCCCGTAAAAAAGCAGAAAGCCACAGAGCAGAACAGTTTCCTGATGCAGTTGAAAAACACAACGTACTGAAGCATAACACAGTCCGGCACTTTTATTTGTAATCTGTTTGTGTAGGACATTGCAAGGATGAGAAGCGGTAACTCCACCATTTTAACCTGTACTTTTCAGGGAACACACCGTCACCGCAGTATTCCGAAATGGCCGTTGTTTTCTTACAGGGTGGCTTTCGTTAAACCTTACCCTTCTTGCCTTGTTCACATTAGAGAATATGTAAGCTTGAACTAGACAAGAAGCGATAATTTGGGCAACAAATCCGGGAATGTGTTACGTAACTATGTTTAAATAATCAGCTGCTGTGATAGGAGCCAAATGCCTTAATCTCGTGAGCATCATCACGCCGGACTCAACCAATTTCAATGACTGACTGGCCCATTAAAGTTATGTAATCATACTTACTTGGGTATAGTGTAGTAATACATAAACAGTCTCATCAACTCCACAGTTGTGTAAGCCACATTTCCCCAGTCTGGTCGTGACGTGTCAATCTGAAGGACAGGTCCGCCTCTCAAGTCCCTATTTCCTGAGGAAAATTTGCAAAAGGAAAAAAGTAATCAAAGTACTGTCAAACAAGTGAAGCACCATAAGATGTAAAGCCAAAAGCTTGTGGGGTCAGGCGAATCACGATGATCAACACAATACACACACCTTTTTAACGTACCCTCTGCTCTTCAGACATGTAAAAACTAAAACGCAGCATCCATATTGCCAACAGTCATCAATTTGTTTTCTCAAAGTAAATGAACTTGAGTTCTATACTTCCTCACATTTCACAGTTTGCAACAAATAAATGCTCTTTACTTTTGCATAAAGCACGATCAGCATCAAAAGTACACATCAGTGAAAAATAGACAAATTATGACCCCTCCCCCCCCCCACTTCCCCCTCTCTGTTGCCAAATTATTCAAAGACTTAAGAGCTATCTAAAGATCATAACAATTTGCTTTGACTGTTACCAGTACACAGAACTGAGTATAGGTAATTGGTAAGAGTGATTAGCTCCATTTTCATTAAGATTTTAACCTGTTAACTGCTAAGAACGAAACAGTTCGATGGATAATAGATTATTTACAGTTGAGCTCAACAGCGCGTTCTTATTTGTCTTGCTGCAGGAGTCACCGAAGGTTGTATAGAACGCGAAACGGATAAACAGGTGCTAAGAATATCCTATCACTATCTTAAGTTAAAGTTCACAGTAAGTTTGTACCATCAAGGCACCCCTCCACAAGCCTTTCAGAATATTCTGACTGTTTGTGCCTTTTGACCTCCAGCCCCCGCCCATCCCAACCCCACACCCACAGGGTTTACTTCGAAACCAAAGGGAATCTCACAGAGACATTCGCTAAAAGCCATTAATAAAAGAATGTCAAAACTAAAACGCGCTTGAAACTGTTAAAAAACGTTTTGATTTCGATTCACTGACGCATTCTGTCTCACATCTCGCATGGACACAAACACACCAAATGTTCCATCTTAATTAGATTAAATCTAACCTGTTACTAATGCAAATTCCTGATGCAAAAACGCCCCCTCGAAAACAAAGGTGAAAAAATTCAGCTCAACGGCGAGGGAAAAAGTAACAAAGTGATTTGGCCTGGCTTCACCAGTGTCTTCCCAGTAAGTTGCCTTCACGGCCATTTGGATTTTGAGTCGTTTCGCTTTCATGTTTCTCGGCAGTTCAGCATTCATGTATCGCTCTTATTTTACACTGCTGCCGATCAAGAAAGGACAAGTTTCGTGCGCACTACCGTTTCCTTGCATGAAGTTGCTCTCGTGACTTGATCGCGTGCAAACATAATGCTTGCCATCGGACGCCTCCCACTCGAGTATCCTATGGCAGCGCAGTGTTTCTAGTGTCGTTCTGTTATCTATCTTTCAGTTGATGTTTCTATCTTGTGTAAATATGCCTTAAAATTGTCAGTGGATCTAATTTATGACAGAAAATTAGCCCATACATTTTTATAGTTTTGTTTGTGTGCTTCTCGTCTCGATGCCAAAGGTCAATTTGATCGTGTGCTCATCAAACATCAGTCGCATCTGATCTCAAGTTCACTTGATCGCGTGCAATGGAACGTGAGTTCGAAGGTGACTTTGTTGTAATACTTTAGCGAGCTCCTTTCACCCCTTAGACTACTCTGACTCTTAGAGGATCGTAGCATTGACCAGAACTGAATTTAGATCGTATTTTGTCTCCAAGACCCTTTTCTTGTTTCTTTCTGCATACTTATTTCTTGTGTGTGTGTCTGTGTGTATAAGGAAAGGGAGAGGGGGGGGGGGGGGGGGAGGGGTGGTTTTTATAAACCTTTTTAATAGTATAAAGGGCTCAAAAAGTTGTCGCCAGAAACGAAAAAAAGCGCACTCGTCTCAAAAGCTCTCCATTTTACACTATTTTTTACTTTCCGGCTCCTTTCGAAGAAAACGTAAACCCTGAGACAAACCCAGCAAACGGATGGAGTCAAGGGGCCACGCTGAGACGGGCGGATTGCCACTTACTTTGTTGGTTTAAAGGCACTCACTCAGGGGGCATCGACGTTAACTCTGTCACTGAAACTTAAGTTGAAAGATACTCAAGAAATACCCGTAAAACGGCATCTTTTTAACTAAACACTCAATACTGTCCTCCACATGTTTGAACTGGCTTTCAACGCTACGGGTATATACTTATGCGAAACTCGAAATCGGGAACAATGGCATGTCGCTTAATGTAAAAAGAAATTTGGTATCCTACAGAGTATTGGGCTTCTAGAATGGCAGAGATAATGATCTGCAGTAGTAACTTCGCAGAAAAAGTTGAGCAAACGTATTAAAAACTATTTAGATTAGTCCCTTTAAAGTCTGCTCTCTAGTAGAAGTAGTAGTAACATAATTTTAGTTCCCAACTTTTAACACTGAATTATTCCATTTGCGCGTTGGATATGAGATCATAGATAGCTAAGGAGGCGCGTACATCTCATGATGCATATCCAACAAGCGCGAGTTGAATACTTGTTTTATTAAAAACGATAAATCTTCCCTACCTTATTTTCTAAAAAGAAAAACATTGATGCGTACAGTCACTGTTATTTGCAAAGCATGGTATGATCGCTCATGACAAGCACCATGATGACGAAGCCAATCAAAACTCTAGAATTGCCAATGATCTAGTTCTTAATAAAACGGCTCTTTTACTTAGTTGAATCGGTTACGATATTATCTCATGAATGATTTTAAACAGATTTCGAACTTGATAATTAGCGCTGAAAAGCCCTCTGCGAAATGTCAAATACAATACGTGAGTACTACTAATACACATAATTGGATGCACGCCGATGTTGATGACTGCAGTGCAACTGTATTTTTGACAACAGATAGTTGGCCAGTTTAGTCTTTAAAAAATACTCCAACATGTCGATCATAATTTGCCGTGCATCTAGTTTACTTGATTTCTGGTCACAAGGGACACAATGGGAAGCTAAGGATAGGAATCAGAATTCAACTTTATGTGCTCAAAACGTTTCGCGTTGCTGTTCTACAGACCACAACTACGATTTTTGTTAGTTTTGCGCTTGCATAAATACAGTCAAACCCCTATTAAGCGGCCACCTATTGAGCGGCCACCCCTTATTACGGGACCAGTTATCAAAGTCCCGAAATTCTCTTCAGTTAAATACTATAAATAAAACCCCTACTAGAGCCAGTTTGAATCGAGTGTCGTGAAACCAAAACCAAAGTAATTACTTTGGCCAACCAAAAAGGACGGGGAGAATCCAGTAAACCAATCAAAACTCGAAAAAATTACACGCAGCCGACACAAAGCGCGGGAAAATGTAAACGTGCAAGCCACGATTGGTTTTGGTTTCACTCCTGATTGGTTGAAAAAGTGGCACGAGAACTTTGAACCAATCACTGAGTGAAGCAAAGCAAAACCAAAGCAATTCGCTAGTTACTTTCGACACTCAATTGAAAACCGCTCTAAGTGGCCACCCCTATTATATATATTAAGCGACCGCGCGTCAGATGAAGGTTTTCTGTTGTTCCTTACCCCTATTAAGCAGCCATGCAAAATTAAGGAGGCTCAAACCAGTTTTAACGCTTTCAACAAACTGCACTATTTGGAAGGTTGGATCTACCAAAGTTTTTCACTTAATGGTGATGTGATGATACCATATGAAACACCAATCGATGCTTAACAAGATGCACTCATTAATGTGACGTGATGGGTTACCATGGCAACAAAAGAGCCATCTAAAAACAGCCTATATTTTGTCTTTAAACACATATATCTCAAAAACAAACCCGATGAACCCACTTATTATTGCTGGAGAGTAATTAGCACGCTAGGATAACACTTCCTGCAAAGTTTAAAAAAATTATCTGGAGCAGATCCATAGCCACCTCCACAACTGAACAATTTTAAGGTGGCTCTGAATCCGCTCCAGATAATTTTTTTTGTAACTTTGCAGAGAGTTTTGTCTTAGCCTGCTGATCACTTTTCAGCATTAAAAAATGGGGATCACCGAGTTTTTGACATATAAGCGCTTAATCGTAATTTAATGTTGGGCTTTTTTAGATGGTTCTTTTGTCGCCATGGTAATTTATTACGTCACATTAATATGTGCATCTTGCTTCGCAATTATTGGTGTTTTACATGGTACCATAACATTGCCATTAAGTGAAACAGTATTGTAGAATTAATAACACATTCCCTCCAAATTGTTAAAAAGGGTTTAAGCCACCTTAAATGCGCGTGGTTTGGATTTGTTTTTGATAAGGCAATGGCAGATAAGAATGCGAAATAGAAAGTGACGACTAATAAATTCATTTTTGTTAATACAACTGTACATAAGTGTTACAGTATATGGTTCTTATCGAGACATCATTACCGGATTTCCGTAAAACTGAATTTGTGCGATCAATATTTCTATGTCGTTACATGCCGTTGTAGACTGACTAACTTTACCTGGTTCTTGTTGAGACCTTGCAGCAGGATTCTCTTAAATTGGTTTTGTGCGATTTTTAAACGTTTTGTTATGTACAACAGATGTTAAAAGCCTTTAAGAATGCTTGCTTTTGAATAAATTGACGTTTCAAGTCAGTTTCAGACCAATTCCCGAAGAACCCTTATTATTAATAAGCGGCCACTTTCCATTTCCCCGAGAGTGGCCGGTAAATTGGGGGTTCGACTTATATTATTATAAGTAATAAAAACTTGAAATTCAGTGTTAAGAGCACTTTCCGTTTCTTAGATCTGTTTTTAAAGCAATCTGTTTGGACGATTAAAATTTTGGGACATTAAACTTTGGACAAAATTTCAAGACAATGTTTCAATGAACAAAATGATCTATGAAATAAATCATATACTGAATTGCGGATATGAAATCAAGTAAAGCTATGATCCTCGAAGTTATGGACGCAATTTTAGCAATTGTGTAGAGAAGCCTGAAAAATTCAGGACATCAACGGGGTTTGAACCAGTGACCTCGTGTCGCACCGGTATCACGAGGTCACGGGTTCAAACCCCGTAGAAGTCCTAAATTTTTCAGGCTTCTCTACGCAATTGCTAAAATTGCGTCCATAACTGAGAGGATCATAGCTTTACTTGAAAACAATGTTTGGGTCTCATGTTTCAAGTTTTGTTGCAGTTCTTTCCTAGAGAGTTTAGATATAAGACTCTGGGACGATTTACTTTCTTACTTTGTATATCAAAGACATTGAAAAAATACACACATCAGTATGAATACATCACTAGAAAGCTCAAACACGCCACCTTTTTTAACCACCCACGGCAACCGGAATTGAGCTGTGTTCCTATTTAACTTGTCCTGGCAATACCATATTCATATTGTTAAGTATCTTTCACTATAAGACGATTAGTTTATATATCTGGGAGAGAAGAGCACTGTCCGGGCGTGCGAAATGTTCACTTCCGGTTTTCGTCCGTGGGTCGAAAACATCGCGTGGTTTTATATAAAGCTCCTTATTGTCATGAGACTCACGTGAAGCAAACACGAGAAGAAAAGGTTTACAGCGCTTTTGTGTAATTTTTGACGCTGCTTATAGTCCGACCAGTCAACTTGGTCAGTTTTCCACTGCAAATTCAATTTCGCGTTTTTTTCTAAATTATTTGCCCGTACAGTCAGTTAACTAGTTCCCTTATTCATAATGAATCAGTAAATTAGACAAAATTAACTACACTGTTATTTATTGAGAACAAAATGCTATAACAAGGACTGTCTGACGGTTCATTGGAGCAAAAAATAAATTATATTAAAGGCAACAAATCGGTCAAGAGAGAAGCGATACATTATTCTATTATCATAGCATCCATATTTACAACAACTAAAACTTGACGACAAAACAAAACAATCACTCCCAATTTTTTTCCTGTAAACTGTTTACGACAAAAGTTGAGCATTCAGATTTCTTTCTTAGCCATCACATTTTAACTCTCCTCGTTTTTGAGTTGAGCATTTTTCTTATTTTGAGACGTAGAAATTGCTCCACACCTGCTTTATTGTGTGGCAGAAAAGTTTCCGCGAAATTTAAAAATTGTTTTCCGCAGGAAAAGAAAATCATCGAAAATTCAAACCTTGTATTTACATTACTAAATTTCATTTAAATTGGTTGACGCAGACGTATTTCCGGAAATACGTCTGCGTTCACAGGCAAAGAATATGACAACTTTCTCTTTTCTCTACTTGAATAATTGTAAAGGAGCGTCTACTTCCCCTTTTTTGGGTGTTTGCCTTATTATGGTATCTTCAAAACAAAACCAAACGTAGCGGCACAAGGATCCATGCTTGTGCAATCCGCGAAAGACCGTGAATCACGTGAAGAATGTAACTTACAAACGACAGTAGAACAAAAAAAGCCAAAACACCATGGCGAATATAAACAGTTTAACATCGACAGAAAGTGTTCAGAACGAGGTCAATTTAGGCCGCAAGTTTGGAAATTCCAAGTAGGTGTAATTCTTCTTGAGGGCTCCACTTGCAGTAACCGAATTAAAGAAAACAAATTTAAACTACCTCCAAGTATCTTTATCGTGCTTTTATCTATAAATACAATTTCCACATCTTCAAGGGCTCTGTTTAAAACAACTGTATTTCTACAATACTCTCAACAAGAACCGTCCTCCCTAAAAAAAACCCTGTAAGTCTGTGCAATGCAATTCAAATCATTTTAGTCTACTTTTTCTTTTCACAAAATAAATTGACTGTTTAAGAGCAATGAATGAGAAAATGTCATTTTCAGGTGATATCATAGGCTGCTAAGAATTTTCAGCAATCATTAGTTGTGGTGATTAAAATATTATTTGCAACAATATCATTGATGTTGTTAATGACCTGTTTTGGTTCAGTCACCATGGCAATCCCATCAAAACATGTTAAACACTCTCAAGCTAACACCCAAAATAAATTAACCAAACAAGTTAATAAGAGAGTTGATATTACAGACTAACTACTCAGAAGCAAATACTGTTTTGGTTAAAGATAAGTATGCTTGATTTAGCTGAATGACATCAACAAGGTCAGGAGATTCAAGGACACTAACTACGTCATGTACAAAATGATAAAACAAAATCTTAAATAAAAATAACAGGAGTTAAAGGTTTTGAAGCTTGCAATTCCTATGCAAGACTCTAAAAATCCAATAATTATAAGAAATTATTTAACAGAAAGAATTCAACAACTACAGTGTACGTGCATGTAAGTGCACCAGTCTTCCGGCACAACACCCAACCCATAATGTGAGAATTTCAAAGTTTATTTTTTACATAGAAACTTTCTAGAAATAAGAAATAAGTTTTAAAATAAACCCACCTGGCAATGAAGCCACTCCGCTATGAAGCAACTCAAAATTAACATCAAAAGCATTCAATGGCTTCTCTATGAACACAGATTGGCGATGGACTTCCAAACTTTTCCTCAAATTGTCATTTTCAATTACTGTTCATTGAAATGTACCAGAAAATAATAAAAACAAAATGTAAATCATTTGCCATTTTAACCATTCCCTAATGCTTCCCTTGTTTAAAGGGTTACAAATGTTAAAATGGGAACAACAAAATAAAAAACAGATCTATAATGTTGCTTGCTTGAAGAATGACTCTCTGATTTATAGAACATTGCAAACTGAACACTTGATGAAATAAAGCATGGGAATTTAAAAATTTGTTATCAAAGTAAGGAAATTCAAAAGTTTAATTTTTTTCAATATTCATCAAATGGGGTTTCACTTGAAAAGTCAGCCCTTCAATAAACGTCTTTAAATTGGCACTGCATTTATTTTAAATTTCACTTCCTCTGCACTACAAACCAGGGGGAGTTGACCACTCCTGCCCTCAGACCCTTTTTTGTTCTTTTTCACTTTTTGCCAGACCCTAATAAAGCTATACAATTATTATATTATTTTTTTGAATGTTGCCAACAATTTAACCTTTGGCACAAAATTACTTATAACTAGCAGTACTCAGAGATTAGGAAGTGCATTTGAGCTGCCTTCCTTTCCTTGAGATGTTCAAATCCAATAATACATGTAACATTATTTTACAAGTCACCTGAGAAGGATGTTTGTATTGCATCAAATGGTATTAAATTTAATCTAGATGCATTGCAGAGACAATTTGATGTGGAGGTTGTGTGGGTTTTGAAGTTTATCATCACATTAAATTTTACATATTCTATTGATCCAACTTTCAACTGCTAGCAGAGGTTTCAGAAGGCAAGGACTGTCAGAGACCTTGGGTAGCATGGAAAGTAGTACCTTACCTTGGGGAGAAAAATTCAAAAGAAACGCTCCAAAGCTAAGTCGCAAAGCAGGGTTTCAGGTCAACGTGAGCAAATTCAAGCACATGTTCTGAGCCTGCAATATTTTGTTCATTACCCCACGCTGCGTGAGTACAATGTAGTTACTGTAGACATACAAAAAATTCTCTAATCGACAAGATTAGTATAATGTAAGCCTCTTGCTTCACTCACACACAAAAATGTAATGCAAGTAATGGGTTTAACAGCAGATGGCTGCCAAAGTTATTTTCAGCAGTGGTTTTGGAATCCAAACAAAAGAGCAACAAAGCAGTACATGTAGAAACTACTCACCCTTAAGCTGTTTAACACTGACATTTCCAGATTCAGACATAAGGTATCTCCATGGTCTTCTCTCCAATCCTCTCTCGGTGTTTATAACACAGTTCAGAAATAAAAACCGTCCTTGCAGTTCAGATCTCATTTTCTGAGTCCAGTCACCCTTCCACATCACAGGGAAATCTTTTACCTCTAAAGGCAAAGAGCGAACGCTACCAGCATCGTGATACTTGATTTTAAGGTGGCCAGGAACAAGCAAACTTGTGTTAATACAGAAATCTCCCTTGTGAAGAGCGCTGTCTAGCTTTGTAAAGTGGACAATACTATTGACAAATTTCTTGTAATAAGGAACCCATGCATCATCTGGCTTGTCACTTCCACAAAAGAAATTCTAAAACAGTTGAGGAAACAAAAGAGATTATTAATTTTCAATTAATTTTAACCCTGCTGACGAAAAAAATATTGTCTGGCATCAGACAGAGTAAAATTCATGTCTCAATTGCAGAACTGAAAAGGTTTTAAGAGAACATAATTTTTGAGGTGGTGGACCTACAGCTGTAGATGTTGCATATTAACCTGTTTATCCCTGAGGTGGCCCCAACAAAAGTGTCTGGCATTAGACAGAGTAAAATCTATAACTCAGGCCTGAAGGGCTTAAAATGCTGACAAAATAGTCTAGGTATCTTAAGGTGGCTGGAACCAGTTTCACTACTTTTAAGAGACCTTCTTATTAGAAGCATTATCACTACAACACTGTATCACATAACAGCAATGTTATGTTGTTATGTAGTAGATAAAACATGAGCGGGAGATCTGTATGGGCGATTACAATGGCGAGCCGAAGGCATGAAAATAGTATACATTGTATTCCTGTTAAAATTACGGCCGTACTGCTGCAATACTTTGCACCGCATTAAGCTGGCCCCCTAACAAGCCTCACGTCTTCGCTCAGCTTGCTCATTGGCGATAAGGTCTCTTAAAAGTAGTGAAACTGGTTCCAGCCACCTTAACATACACAAAACGTGGCATACAATGAGAGAAAAAAGATTAAATTAAATATTATGAGATTCGCCCAGCTTCTTAGTGTTGCCTTGATTTTCATATTCTGGAACAAATTTACCTCTTGAATGCACTTTTCATTTCCTGAATTCAGACTTTGTTTATCATGATTACTAAAATTCATGTACCTCTGATGATGACTTGATATCTTTGAACAGTGATAAAATAGGTTCCAGATATTCTTGGATAAATTTCTTCACATCTCCTCCATATTTGGTGTCCAAAATACTCTTCAAATGTGGAATTTGAGAATCAATTAAGAAGTCATGACATAAGGATTCCCAGTTCCAGTCATTATCTTCTTTCTAAACAACACAGCAAAATAAATGATAAGGAAAAGCACTTTAGCTCAACAGTTCCATAGACAAGAGCATTGCAAGTTATCAAACAGATACCAAAATTTAATTTTTCAGCAGTGGGTAGATGTCTTATTAGAATACTGTTGCCCTTCATAATGCAAAAATTACTTTAAACTGTTCTTTTCTACTTGTTGCCCTGGATCCTTATATAAACCAGTGACAATCAACCAAAAGCTATGAAGACCTTGGTGATGATAATTTGGCCAAAACTGTGAAAGAGAGGAAAATACTAAACCTTACATTATCAGAAACTGAGGCATTAACACTTTTCAATGTTGAATCCTTTAGTTACTTTAAAAAAATTCCAAAAAGGATCTTCAGTATAACCATACATGTACAACTGTAATTCTCTTCAGTTAAATGCAATATTGCCTTGAATCACATCTAAATACATGTATTGACCTCTAAAATTTAAAGACATTTGCGGAGCTGAACTTTTAAATCTAAGCATTTTTAACCACGTGATGTTGCAAATTAATGTACCTTGCTAAGACTATGCATTCACTAAAAACAAAGCATCTGCTTTTTCAAAAGTAAACTCTGCAGTTCCAACAAGTATAAAAAGTCCACCCTTAACCTCCGTATTTTCAGTGCTTAAATTAAGTGTGTGACACACAATGTTACACACTGGGTAATAATATTGTTATTATCATGACCTGATTTATCCTTGAAAGCTCTCTGTAGGTAACCACAATCTTTGTTTACCTCCTGGTTCTACATGGAAATAACAGATTTAAAGTGGATATTCTCAAACGAATTAAGAGGTGCTGATGCCAGGAAAATAACCAGACAGTTGGATGTAACAGATTGAAATAATTTACCGGTAAATGTACATGTAGGTATCAGCAACAACAGCTGAAGCCCTTTTGGCATTGTTTCACAAGCTCAAGAAAGTAATAAGGAAACAAAACTGAAAATAAAGCTATTGTTCAACTTCATAAATCCCAACAAGATTTCCCCCTTTTCTTCACCCAATAGAACGTGGCTCATGATCTTGAAAAGCTAATTAACCCTATAAATTGCCATGTTTTGGTAATTTCAATTTAAAATAAGAAAATAAGAAAGACACCTGCTTATTTTAACTGGAATTTTCCTATTAATTGTTCGCCATTACTAACTTTAAAATCTTGCGAAAGCTGGATCTAGGAGAAAATACAAAGACACACCAGTTAAAGAACGAATAATATTCATTCAGCCATATACAAACGCATTGCATTCTTTATGCAGCACAGTCCTGAGTTTTGGGCTTTCAGACTTTTAAACCAGAATTTTCCATATAAAATAAGCTGCCTTTACATGTACACGCTGAAATTATTTTAAGCTAGTGCGTAAATACACGCTGAAATTTTAAGCTAGTGCGTAAATGACATCACTTTTCCCTAGGTTCAACCCCCTGAGGTCCAATCCATCAGTTCTGAATGTGAGTAATGACAGACTGTTAAGTCCAAAACTTGCACTCAAAGTAAACAGCCTTTGGAAAAAAATTATCAAAGCTCAAAATTATTCCAGTCAGGTGTTGAGAAAACACACTTTCAAAGTCTGAATAAAAAAAGGAGGATTTAGTGATTTTTTTATCATAGTAGCACTTTAAGCTCAAAATTAGAAAGAATCTAATGCTCGCTTTGAAGAATGTGTTAGAACTGAGCATATTTACATGTAAGGCTATTGATGATGATGATGATGAACTTTATTCATGCATCGATGTATTTTAGCTGACGCTAATTAATACAGCAGTCATTTTATTATAAGCATATATACACTGTATTTCAATAACAATATACAAATAAAAACCTCAAGCATATCGAAATTCATTTTTCTGAAAATACGATCACTGCTTTACATAGAATTAAACATTTTATTTCAATCCATGTAATGATTCAGTTAATATATATAAGGCTTTTATTCTTCCTCGTCTTGAATATTGTGGCCAAGTACTTATTGGAATAACTAAAACTTTATCTGATAAATTAGAAGATGCAAATTACTATAATTTATTCTTAGAACATTATTAGGTTTACCTAAGTCCACTTCGTTTTGTAAATGATTGCTACAATAATTTTTTAAACCTATGTAATTTTTATTATTTTTACTATTTTGTAATTGCATGTGTGCATTGTAAATGAGTATGCTAAATGCTCCTAGGCGTTATGTGGCTAAATAAACTGTCTATATATCTATCTTAGTCCAGGCCATTGGCATGGCATCATTAATATTTTTACAAAGGTCTCCGACTCAGAAGCATCAGTTAGCATTTTAAAATATTGACATACACTGTAATAGTCAACCAGGCAAAAATAAAATTATTAATAATTTGTTGTTCCCACCTTGGGTGTTGTTGAGGACAATGCCTGATGGAAATCAACCCCACCATCAAGCATTAATACATAGATTTAGCCAAGCCTAAAAGCAGAGCTCCCCTTTCTAACCCCAGAAAGCAAATTGTAGTGTATATGGAAATAATTATGCTTCTGCATAAAGTACAAAATTAATCATCATTAGTGTATACAGTTTACAGTGATAAAAAACCTTTGAGTTGATAGCAGTAAACAACCAAGCCTTGCAAACAATATCCAACAATTTTAACCAACAACTAAAACAACAACATTTTCCATTTGACTGATAATCTTTGCACTCTCTCTTCAGTTAACAAGATCAACACCAAAAATTACTCATTAAAAAGTCAAGCTAAAGCGTAGTAATTTGCTTGCCCGAATGCAATTTCACAGTCAAATCGAAAGGTATTAATTTAGTGTGGACAGTTGCCACGGTAATGATGAATTCAGTTCCAAAATAAGCAACCGGAGCCGGCCACAAAACCATGTCACAAACAACAAACGATTGTTATAACTTGTTCGCTCTTGGAGGTTTTGCCGAAAATCTCTGGCCAAAAAGAACCTAAACTGTCCCAAACATTGCTTACAAGTGCATTTGTTGCAGATAAATGTACTGCAATCCAATATAAATTATACAGTGTCGAGAGTTTGGTTATAATACATCAGACAAAGTTCTTCATTGAAATTTTCTCTTCTTCTCCTTCCTTGGCTCCTTCGAGGCTTTCTTCACTTAAATTTGTCAAATTTTGTCGCCATTTCTCTTGTGCTCTTTCGTTGCTCGTCATTAATTGCAAAAACTCTTTTTCAAAAGTGACGAAAGTCAGTGGGATAAACACAGGTTGCACAAAAGTTCCCCACCTAGAAAATTTGCCCATCCGCACCTCAAAGCTGCATTTGTGAGACTCCCCTCCCTTCACTTTCTTAGTCTCCCATCCCCTTACCCCAGAGTCTGTACAGACGGATGGACGGACAGACACTTGGTCAATCATGTGAGAACCAAACGAAAAAAGGTTGACCATATTCTCTTAAGTATGGGGCTCTGCCCCAGGCTATTATGCCCCACTATTATGCAACATGTTGCATGCACACTGCAGTACCACTACTACTACTATTGCCGAGCTACACTGTAATTGCCGAGCTACGCTGTAAAGCATGCCACACTGCAGTAGAGTAATAACCCAAAGTTGCTATCTTCTGAATAAAATATAGGACAAGAAGCTATGTGCAAGGAGTAGTTTTAAAGAATGCCTTTGCTAACGCTTCGCTGTGATTGTTTATTTATCATTGCACTTTGACTCCTTGAGAGTCCACTTCTCACAGCAATAAACAGCAGACAACAGTGACAACTTGGAAGATCAAGCAGAAATCACGCTCAAACGTGACTAAATTCGATAATTTATCAACAGCACAAAATTAATAAAAGCAAACAGTTCCATTTTTCTTTAAACCGCAAATGAATGAGCAAATTACGGTAATATACATGTAATCGTGCTTGGTGGTGGCCCATAATCACGAAAAGGAAAGCTGGTGCACTACCATGATCTTACGCTCTTCTCTCCATCCGAATTCGAAAAATTCCTCCCCTTACTAATTAAGAGAGCAACACCATGGTGTGCACTATACACACGGAAACAATTTCGGTCTATGTTTAGATGAAAGCTTGGCAAACTTACGAATGTGCTCAAGCTCATCAGAAATATAACAGGTATGTTTTGATATTAAGTTTATAAATACGAGGGTATAATCAGAGAAAGCAGAACCTCCAGTGGGAATTCTAGAATACAATCCAAAACACAAGGGTGTTTAATTTTCTAGACGATGTTAAGGGTGATTTGAAACAATGCCTATTCATTTCCCACGGACACAAAAAAGAGCAATCTATAACTGATCGCGGGTCACGAAAAAAATGGCTGGCTTAATAAAGCGAGCTGAAGGTAAACTTTTTTATTTCATTTGCTTCGTGCATGAAATCGTCACATCCTCGGAAATCAAATATTTTTTGAGCGTCTTTTTTTGCATGTATAAAAGGATACGTTATTAATCCTTCACCTTTATAATTAACATCAACAGTTAAAAAAACAGAAGTGTGCGCTGATACAACAATTCTCCGAAGCTCGAAGCTAACCCTTGTTTGTGACCTTACCTTAGACGACATTTGCTAGGTTGTCTTGTAAATCAAATCCTGGAATCATGCATTCTGTTGCTCCTTATTTCAACTTATTTCTGGTCCATTTGTTGCATCAAACTAGCGCTTTATTGTCCACAGTGTTCACATCACACTTCCGCCATATTGATTTGGCGCATGACTTCCTTTCCGCCGAATTCACCCTCTCCTCTCACCGGAACCTAACCCCGCCCAAGTCAGTAATTCTTCTTCTTCCAAGTCTTCGTTTTCTTTCATTGCAAGGTTTTCACTTGGTTTTTTGAGCTAACTTGGTCTGATCTCTCGAGGAGGAGCTTGTCGAATGACGTTATGACAATGGGGACAAGTAACTGATATGGTCAAATACACAGCGGACAGCTGCAAAGAATGAAAGAAAGTAGCCTGCGAGAGAATATCGGCTCATGTTTCACCTGCCGAAAAACAATAGCCAACAAAACCCCGAATGCTCTCCTAGGTTAAAGAGAAAGTAAAAGGCAAAAATACTGAATACTGTTCCAGGGATAAAAGGAAAGAGCATTTTCTACCCTTTACTTATTTCCTCTTACCACGAGCCTAAACTATAGTAGGAGCACTGAGTTGTCAGGTTGCCCAGCAAAACTGACCTCAACCTATCGAAGATTATGCTTGACAACAAGCTGCTAACGAGCTGGACTTATCTTTATTGTTCAGTTGACGTTATTCGTGCTTTTAGTTGTTGGAATGAACACCACACAGAAATCTGCAATTGGTGCGGTCAAAATACGTCATTAATTTTAATGTATAGATTTAGCCAAGCCTAAAAGCTGAGCTCCCTGGTTATTTATTCTTACTTCCTGTGGGGTTGGTGAAAATAAAAGGTTTCGAATTGTCCGCGTTTTGATTTTTCCGGTTGCTGCTTTAATAATTAAATCATTTTCTTTGGTCTTCATTGCCTAACTAGTGAATTCCAGGCAAAGCGTTCATGTTAGGCCCATAAGACGTCCCATAGATTACAACTTTAAATATGATATATACCACACCAAGTGTCCCTTTAGACCAACGTTAGACATCATCCACCCTAAGTTAACCACGTTTACCCCAATCCGCCATAAGTTACACTACCTTAACAACGTTAACCCTCAGGTACCCTAAGTTAACCTCGTTTTACCACGTTTACCCACATCTACCCTAAGTGAACCACGTTTAACCACATCTACCCTTAGTTAATCACGTTTATCCATATGTACCCAAAGTTAACCACGTTTAACCACATCTACCCTAAGTTAACCACGTTTAACCCCATCTACCCTTAGTTAATCACGTTTACCCACATCTACCCTTAGTTAATCACGTTTACCCACATCTAACCTTAGTTAATCACGTTTAACCACATGTACCCTTAGTTAACCACGTTTACCCACATCTACCCTAAGTTAACTACGTTTACCCACATCTGCCCTAAGTGAACCACGTTTAACCACATCTACCCTTAGTTAACCACGTTTAACCACATCTACCCTTAGTTAACCACGTTTACCCACATCTACCCTTAGTCAATCACGTTTACCCACATGTACCCTAAGTAAACCACGTTTAGCCTCATCTACCCTAAGTTAACATCGTTTACCCACATCTACCCTAAGTTAACTACGTTTACCCACATCTGCCCTAAGTTAACCGTGTTTACCCACATCTACCCTTAGTTAATCACGTTTACCCACATGTACGCTTAGTTAACCACGTTTACCCACATCTACCCTAAGTTAACTACGTTTACCCACATCTGCCCTAAGTGAACCACGTTTACCCACATCTACCCTTAGTTCACCACGTTTAACAACATCTACCCTTAGTTAACCACGTTTACCCACATCTACCCTAAATTAACCACATTTACCCTCATCTACCCTAAGTTAACCACGTTTACACACATCTACCCTAACTAAACCACGTTTAGCCTCATCTACCCTAACTGAACCACGTTTAGCCTCATCTACCCTAACTGAACCACGTTTACCCACATCTACCCTAACTGAACAACGTTTAACCACATCTACCCTAACTGAACCACGTTTACCCTCATCTACCCTAAGTTAACCACGTTTACCCACATCTACCTTAAGTTAACAACGTTTACCCACATCTACCCTAAATTAACCACGTTTACCCTCATCTACCCTAAAGTAACGGCGTTTACCCACATCTACTTTAAGTAAACTACGTTTACCCACATCTACCCTAAGTTAAGCACTTTTACCTACATCTATCCTAAGTGAACCACGTTTAACCACATCTACCCTAAGTTAACGACGTTTGCCCACATCTACCATAAGTTAAGCACGTTTGCCCACATCTACCATAAGTTTACCCACATCTACCATAAGTTAACAACGTTTACCCACATGTACCCTAAGTGAACCACGTTTGCCCACATCTACCATAAGTTAACCACGTTTACCCACATCTACCATAAGTTAACAACGTTTACCCACATCTACCCTAAGCTAACCTCATTCTACCACGTTTACCCTTAGTTAACCCCCGGGGGAGGTACTCGATGTATCCCTGGTTGGGGAGGTGCAGCGCGGCCCCTCATACCCTGACCCTGTTTAAGACAAATTTCGCTGATTTTCCTACTCATTTTAAGACAGAATTCCGATTTTTGATACCCTGTTTAAGACATTTAACCCAGTTTAAGACAAAAATTTATAAATCGATACCCTGATTAAGACAAAAATGATAAATTCGATACCCTGTTCAAAACATACCCTGGCTGGTCGCACGTCCCCATTAAGCCCTTATAAGGGAGTACCCCCCCCCCCCCCCCCCGGAGTTAACCATGTTTACCCACATCTGCCCTAATTTAACCACGTTTATCCACATCTACCCTATGCTATCCGCATTCGACCACTTTTAATGATATTTTAGAATAAAATAGATGTTAATGCTGGTAAGCAAATACTGGGCAGCGCCTGGGAGGAGAGCGTGACTTTCCATCACGTGACTACCTTATTTGGCTCTTTCATTCATCCCGCCATGCGAGCCTTCTCAGTTTGACATTTCCAAAGCTCAACCAGTTCTGTTTTTTCCGTTCAGCAATTTAATCCCTCCCTCCCGCCCGTTTTGCTTTCTGGTTCTGTTGTATTTTATTTTATTTTTTCTTTATGAGCTTCTGTAACCTATTTAATAGTTCTCCTTAATAAAATATGGGCGGGGAATTGCTGCCTGCGGCACCCCTTCAGCCCTGTGCTGAAGCCCAGTTAGGGAGGGGGCATATTGTTACTCTGCTGGACTGCGTTAACTTGGCCCCAGGACATTATGCCAGCAACTATGCCCGCCTTGCAATACAGGCATGAGGCACCCCTCGGCTAGTTGCCGAGGCCCCTCATCCGGTGGTCCATACCGGCGGTGGGTATTATCCGCGCCTTGCCAGTACATTCCCTGCCCCTCGTTTACGCCCAAGTTGTGTGTATTGTCTTTCAGGGTGGCTTAGTGGTTATCTATCGGGCCTCCCACCACTGCGAGCTGGGGTTCAATTCTGGCCTCGGCCAGCATGTGGGCTGAGTTCCAGTCGATCTCAACCTGACTCGAGGGTTTTTCTCCTGGTACTCCGGTTTTCCTCCCTCCTCATCAAAATCGACTCACAGCTAATTGACATCCAGCTGTGGTGCTGTGCTCCGACATCAAACATGGACTGTATAGCGGCAGCCAGAGGCGCCTTTGTATGCTTTCAGCCCGATGTCGTGAGCCGCGCCCTTCGCAATTCAGTCCTCGACTGCAAGTAAGGGTGATTAGCACTAGCACTAGCAACATTTATTTTATTGCGTACCAAAGCATTAACCCTTAGTTAACCACGTTTACCCACACAAATCTGATTCCAAAGGTGCCAAGAAAGGACCGTGCCTGCTAATTCAGAGGTAGTTTTGCTCTGTTTACTGAATATGCGGGAAAAGCAGATCTTAACGAGTGTTATTGAAATCCAGAAAAAGAAAATTGGGGGTAACCAAGCATTTTGCGAAGATAATTAATCAACAATATTTGAAAAAAGCTTTAAAATACAAAACATTGTATGGATATCTTTTCCAAATTGAACCTTAATTATCTCTGAAAAATGCATGGTTACCCCTAATTTTCTTTTTGGATACCAAGAGAACTTGCTAAGTTCTGATTTCTCCGCATAGTTTTGAACCGCGCCAAAATATCCCTGTATTATTAAGCACGGCCGATAGGAAATCCAAGTATCTTGAGATACGCAGAACGTATGCGTAATAACAATAGTAGGCACCGTACCTAAGATATTAACACAGGGTTAGTTTAAATTTCCTATAGCTCCAACAGTTTAAGATAAGCATGAAGGTGGTTACCTTAGGATAAATGTTGGTAGAGCGAGTTTAACTTGGGGTAGCTCATGGTCAACGAGGTATAACGTGGCCAAATGAGGTGAAATTAGGGTAAACGAGGCCAACTTAGCGAAGATGAGGGTTAAAATGGTAGAACGGGGCTAACTTGGGGTAGATGAAGGTCAACGAAGTATAAAGTAGCCAATCTAGGGTAGATCAGGGTTAACGTGGTCAACTTAGAGTAGGTGAAGGTAGGCGAAGGTCAACGAGGTATAAAGTGGCCACCTTAGGGTAGAAGAGAGTACACGTGGTTGTATTACAGTAGAAAGATGGGGAAGATGAGGGCAAATATGGTTAAGTTAGGGTATATAAGGGTAAACGTGGTAGAACGAGATTAGATTGGGGAAGATGAGGGTAAACGTGGTTAACTTAGGGTAGATGAGGGTAAACGCGGTTAACTTAGGGTACATGTGGGTAAACGCGGTTAACTTAGGGAAGATGAGGGTAAACGCGGTTAACTTAGGGAAGACGATGGTAAACGCGCTTAACTTAGGGTAGATGAGGGTAAACGTGGTTAACTTAGGGTAGATGAGGGTAAACGCGGTTAACTTGAGGTAGATGAGGGTAAACGTGGTTAACTTAGGGTAGATGAGGGTAAATGTGGTTAACTTAGGGTAGATTAGGGTAAACGTGGTTAACTTAGGGTAGATGTGGGTAAACGTGGTTAAGTTAGGGTAGATGAGGGTAAACGCAGTTAACTTAGGGTAGATGTGGGTAAACGTGGTTAACTTAGGGTAGATGACGGTGAATGTGGTTATCTCAGGGTAGATGAGGGTAAACGTTGTTAACTTAGGGTAGATGTGGTAAACGTGGTTATCTTATTGTAGATGAGGGTAAACGTGGTTAACTTAGAGTAGATGAGGGTAAACGCGGTTAACTTAGGGTAGATGTGGGTAAACGTGGTTATCTTAGGGTAGATGAGGGTAAACGTGGTTAACTTAGGGTAGATGTGGGTAAACGTGGTTATCTTAGGGTAGATGAGGGTAAACGTGGTTAACTTAGGGTAGATGTGGATAAACGTGGTTATCTTAGGATAGATGCGGGTAAACGTGGTTATCTTAGGGTAGATGAGTGTAAACGTGGCTAACTTAGGGTAGATGAGGCTAAACGCGGTTGAGTTAGTGAAAATGATGGTAAACTTGGTTATCTTAGGGTAGATGAGGGTAAACGTGGCTAACTTAGGGTAGATGAGGGTAAACGCGGTTAACTTGGGGTAGATGTGGGTGAACGTGGTTAAGTTATAGTTGATGAGGGTAAACGTTGTTAACTTATGGTAGATGTGGGTAAACGTGGTTGACTTATGGTAGATGTGGGTAAACGTGGTTAACTTAGGGTAGATATGGGAAACTTGGTTAACTTAGAGTAGATGTGGGTAAACGTGGTTAATTTAGGGTAGATGAGGGTAAACTGGGTTAACTTAGGTTAGATGTGGATAAATGTGGTTAACTTAGGTTAGATGAGGGTTTACGTGTTAGAATGATGTTAACTTAGGGTAGATGAGGGTTTATGTGGTATAGCGATGTTCACTTGGGGTAGAAGTTGGTTAACGTGGTTAACTCAGGGTAGATGAGGGTTAACGGGGTATAATAGGGTTAACGTGGCAGAACGACATTATCTTAGGGTATATGAGGGTGAACGTTGTTAAGTTAGGTTAACTTATGGTGGATTGTGGTAAACGTGGTTTACTTAGGGTGGATGCGGGCTAACGTAGTCTAAAAGGACACTTGGTGTGGTATATATCGTGTTTAAAGTTGTAACGTATGGGACGTCTTATGGGCCTAACATGAACGCCTTAACTGAAATTCCACGGTAAATTTTACGCTGAAAACCGACATCGCATGAATCACCAAGCGATGAGTACGATTTCGGTTTTTCGAGTAAAATTTTCTTTGGAATTCACCAGTTTGGTCATGATTTTTTCTTGAACCGCATGAGTTTTAAAAGAAGTTAAAACAAGTATACCCTCAGCGAGCGAATGGAAAAGGAAAAAAAGCCATTTCAGAGTCAACTGTCAATAGCTAGCGGATAGGAATCACGCTAAAATTAGAAGCTGTGAAGGATAATGTGCGGGTGTGTAACGTAATGCTTTAATTCATTAGTCACGCATTGACTTTCCCGCGTTCTGAAATCACGTGACCTTGTTTTGTGTACTTTTACTTTGCTCGTAGTCGCCATTTTAAAAGCTGTGCTGTTTATAAACAATTATTGGATGAGATTTTTGTGATATGCAGAATAATCAAGGTCGAGGTAAGGGTTATCAGCCGAAGCCGAAGGCTGAGGCTGATAACCCTTACCGAGACATTGATTATTCTGGATATCACAAAAACCGAATCTAATAATTGTCTTATTATGCATTGTACAAAAAAGAAATGGTCACGACAGTGAGTGGAACTGGTAATTTATTTGTCAACGAGTAAACATATACAAATCAGCGGCACATAATTCGATTGACAAAAATTTTTAAGTATTAGACAGTATTTGAAAAAGTGAAAAAAAGCTTGACGAGAAAGTAAATAGCAATAAATACGTATCTGAAGAAAACAAACCTGGAAGTCATTTTTTTTGCTTCCCCCCGCAAGCAACACAAAGCGAGCGAACTTGACATGATTACCCTTAAGAATCATGCACTGCGGCCATACATGACATGATAACCAGTAACCTTGAGTGACCTTGACATGATAACTGTTTAATCTGCAGTTATGACGTCACGGGCGCTGATTTCGAAATTCACTGTTCACGCTTTCGGCCAATCAGAAAAGAGATAGTGAGTTCAATGTATAATAATAGTATTTGTCTACGCTTCGGTTTGCTATAAATTCCGAACCCTGCATGAAACATGGTGTCAGAAGCCGCATTACAGATTATTTACCTGTCGTAAAAGGATCTGTGCTGAAACTTTTGGTAAACCGAATTGACACAAAGCGATTTTTCACAAAGCAAAGAGGATCGCGAAACACAAATGGCGCACAACATTCCTCCGCCTGAACCTCTGGATTCGACAGAAGGAGTGGCAAAAAACAACTGGAAAGTCTGGAAGAAAGCCTGGTCGAACTTTGAAATTGCCACCGCTGTTGTGAAGAAACCAGAATCCGTACGAATCACCACACTTTTAGCTGTAATCGGCAAAGAAGCAAACAAAGTTTACGAAGCCTTCTCGTGGGGATCTTTGGACCGCACCAAAATAGCAAATGTTTCACAGAAGTTCGACGAATATTGCGAGCCAAAACACAATGTGATTTATGACAGATTCTTGTTCAATAGTCGTAGCCAAGAGACTGGATAAGGTTTTGGTCATTTCTTAACAGAATTGCGGCACTTAGCATCAACTTGTGAATTTGGAGACAAAGAAGACGAGCTGATCTGCGACCGCATTGTCCTCGGGATAAGAGATGATAAAGTTCGAGCCAAACTTCCCCGGGAGAAGAAACTCACCTTTGAATCAGCTCAGGAAATCGTCCGTACATCAGAAGTTACCGCCTCGCAAGTTCAAGGTGTCACGAATGTTGTAGAGCAAACCGTCCGCGCATTCCATAACGATAGTACAACAAGCCGCAAACCTAGCCAATCTAAACAGCAGAAAGGGCACTCGAAAAAAGCAAAGACGTCAGCGCCCCGAACCACAGGAAACAAGGATCCTGCCGTCGAGTGTGGTCATTGTGGTGGAAAACACGGCTCATATAGAAAGGTTCACTGTCCCGCCTATGGAAAGACTTGTAGTCGTTGCGGACAGCAAAATCACTTCGCACACAAATGCAAAGGTTATGGCGATCGCGTCCTGGTGCAAATGTGCGCGAATTTGA
>NC_090869.1:41148163-41150663 GCF_036669935.1 Montipora foliosa
CTTCAGCACGTGGTCGGTTTTCAAGTCTTGGTGAGTTCTGCAAGTAAAAGAGAGGATAACTACTAGAAACGAGAACGGATGACATGTTTGTTCTTTTGGGAGATAACAGAGGCTTTTGTTGCGACACAAAAACTATAAAGACACTTAAAAAATACCGCTTTTTACTGATTACGGTTGGTGCGCATCATACTCTAATAACCGAGAAGTGTGCAGAAAATAATATAATACTCTTTGTTTGTCCCCCCAAATTTTGCATAAGCTCTTGGGACTTGCAATGGTCCCAAGAGAAAACAAAAACAATGCTTATGCAAAATGTGGGGGTCAAACAAAGAGTATAATGGTAATTTCCGAAATGGCCTATTCCTGTATACGCCGGTTGTAATTAAGGCGACCGTTAGGTGATTTTGAAACTGCGGTGTCGAGGAAATATCCCTTTTCTTCTAAACTTTCCATTAAGCTTAGCAATAACAGCGAAAAGCGTCTCTTCGTTGTTGGTTATCTAGTCTGCACCGAGAGGTTTTTCGCCGGGATCTCCGGATTTCTCCTCTCTTCAAAAACCAGCATATGACTTGATTTGCGTGAATTTCTTAATTTCAGTATATAGTGCACTTGTTCCCAATTCCTGCTCTAGCATAGAACGTCGACACGCTCAATTAAAATTGTCCCCCTTCCAGTTGGTGGAGCGCAGGACTGTAGACTGTGTTAAGATATCCTTACGTCGCTCGTTCGAATCCGGCGCGGAGAAGCTTTTTCATGATATGGATTGAACCCAATCGGGTTCTTCAACATCAAAGAATGTCCTTATCAGTTGACTCCACCGTTACATTTAATTTACGAACATAGCTCGGCTATCTTTTCTCTCTCTTTTCGTCAGCTGAATTTTCGGAAAACCTCTTTTGTCAGGAGAATCTGTTAAGTCTTTCATATCCTTTTAGTTACCTTTTATCGATCTCTTAAACAGTGTAAAATTACAAACCTACACCAAGGAAAAGGAATTTCACACAGTCTTGGAGCTCAAAAGAAAGGATATAAAAGACTTTACAGGTTCTCCTGGCAAAAGAGGTTTTTCAGAACAGTCCGTCGACGAAAAGAGAGAGAAAACATAACCAACCTACGCTCATAATTTAACGATAAATATAATTTATAAGGAAAATTATAATCGTAAGGCCTCGTTGGGTTTAAATCCACATGATCAAAACCCTCCTTCGAGCCGGATTTGAACAGTGCCCCAAGAATGCTTCAACAGTCTACAGTCCTCCGCTCTTCCAACTGAGCTATCGAAGTTGTACGAAACGTTACTGCTAGTCCATGCAAACAGTATATTCTAAGAAAATTGGACAATAAAAATCACGGACCTCCACAACACATTCACTTTTGTAAGAAAAAACAAAATGTATACCAAGGAAACGAAATACACAACTCAGAGGAAGGAATTGAAGGTCTAAAATATTCGTTGTCGTGGACAGAAAGGTCAAGTGCTTTTTCTTAGCATAGGTTTGCAATTTCACACAGTTTTGGAGATAAACCGAAGTAATTCAAAGAATATGAAACACTTAAAGTTGGCAAAAGAGGTTTCTCAGAACAGTCCGCCGACGAAAAGAGAGGGAAAACATTAGCAAACTACGCACGTAATTTAACGATAAATATGGTGGTTGTCCATCGGATCCGATGATGACTTTTGCGCTTTGCTGCTCATCTATGCACACGGAGGTGGCTCTGCAGTCCTAGCCTAGAGGCGCAGAGTCTTGAACAGTGGGGCACTGGAAATCTGTTGTCGTGATCACTGCTGATGCTGCTTCGTGGAGTCGTTCTCTGGCAGCAGTGAGTTTCTGGCTACGCGATTCCTCAAAGTCGGACGCAGCTTTGTGTATTGAGGTCTCCATACTGGTCTGTCCATTGCACGCTCTTCTAATTCCCCGGGCTTGATGTGGCACCACTGGAGGTTTGCTTTCACAGTGTCTTTGTATCTCAGCTTAGGGCGGCCTTGGTTTCGCTTGCCAAGCTGGAGCTCTCCATACATCAGGCGCCTGGGCATCCGGAACTCCTCCATGCGGATGACGTGCCCCACCCATCGGAGTTGGGCCTTGAGGAGCACGGACTCGATGCTGGTAGAGTTGGCACGGTCCAGTACCTCTAAGTTGGTAACTCGGCCCTGCCAGCGGATACCGAGTATGGATCGGAGAGCTCGCATTTGGAAATGTTCCAACTTCTTCACATGCCTGCGATACAGTGTCCATGTTTCGCAGCCGTAGAGGAGGGAGGGAAGAACCACGGCATTGTAGACCTTCAGTTTTGTTGACAGCGTGATGTTGTGCTGGTTCAGTACTCTATTGCGTAGTCTGCCCAGTGCCTGGCTTGCCTTGCCGATTCTTGTACCTAACTCTTTGTCCAGGGAGCCGTCACAAGAAATGGTGTTTCCAAGGTACTTGAAATGTTCGACATTAGTAAACGTTGTGTCATCTATGACAGTGGTGAGCGCTGGGGGGTGGGTGTTTGGTGC
>NC_090869.1:41155663-41183163 GCF_036669935.1 Montipora foliosa
AACATAACCAAGCTACGCTCATAATTTAACGGTAAACATAAGTTACAAGGACATCTATAATCGAAAGGCCTCGTTGGGGTTTAAATCCACATATCAAAAAACTCCTTCGAGCCGGATTCGAATCAGCGACCTAAGGATGTCTTAACACACTCTACAGTCCTCCGCTCTACCAAGTGAGCTATCGAAGGTGTACCAAATACGCTTTCTACTCAAAACAGCGACTCGGGATACAGAAAGACAGAGAAAATATAAGCAAGCTATGCTCATAGTTTAACGATAAATATCATTTATCAGGAAAACTTTAATCGTAAGTTACAAGGACATCGATAATCGAAAGGCCTCGTTGGGGTTTAGATCCACATATCAAAAAACTCTTTCGAGCCGGATTCGAACCAGCGACCTAAGGATGTCTTAACACACTCTACAGTCCTCCGCTCTACCAACTGAGCTATCGAAGGTGTACCAGATACAATTTCTACTCAAAACAGCCACTCGGCAGACAGAAAGACAGAGAAAACATAACCAAAGTCTGCTCAGAGTTTAACGATAAATATAATTTATCAGGAAAACTATAATCGTAAGATACAAAAATTTGGTTTTATCTAAAAGCTAGAATCTCTGTACGGTGGCCAATTTACATTATCAACTCCGTTGATAAAACCAAATTTTTGTATACTACTTCCCCACCGACGCAGCACCACAGTTTCTTTAGAAACTACCCCTTCATGGACAACTATAATCGGAAGGCCGAAGAATCTCTGTACGGTGGCCAATTTACATTATCAACTCCGTTGATAAAACCAAATTTTTGTATACTACTTCCCCACCGACGCAGCACCACAGTTTCTTTAGAAACTACCCCTTCATGGACAACTATAATCGGAAGGCCTCGTTGGGGTTTAAATCCACATATCAAAAAACTCCTTCGAGCCGGATTCGAACCAGCGACCTAAGGATGTCTTAACACACTCTACAGTCCTCCGCTCTACCAACTGAGCTATCGAAGGTGTACCAAATACGATTTCTACTCAAAACAGCGACTCGGGAGACAGAAAGACAGAGAAAATATAAGCAAGCTATGCTCATAGTTTAACGATAAATATAATTTATCAGGACAACTATAATCGTAAGGCCTCGTTGGGGTTTAAATCCACATGATCAAAAAACTCCTTCGAGCCGGATTCGAATCAGCAACCTAAGGATGTCTTAACATACTCTACAGTCCTCCGCTCTACCAACTGAGCTATCGAAGGTGTACCAAATACGCTTTCTACTCAAAACAGCGACTCGGGAGACAGAAAGACAGAGAAAATATAAGCAAGCTATGCTCATAGTTTAACGATAAATATCATTTATCAGGAAAACTTTAATCGTAAGTTACAAGGACATTGATAATCCAAAGGCCTCGTTGGGGTTTAGATCCACATATCGAAAAACTCCTTCGAGCCGGATTCGAACCAGCGACCTAAGGATGTCTTAACACACTCTACAGTCCTCCGCTCTACCAACTGAGCTATCGAAGGTGTACCAAATACGCTTTCTACTCAAAACAGCGACTCGGGAGACAGAAAGACAGAGAAAATATAAGCAAGCTATGCTCATAGTTTAACGATAAATATCATTTATCAGGAAAACTTTAATCGTAAGTTACAAGGACATCGATAATCGAAAGGCCTCGTTCGGGTTTAGATCCACATATCAAAAAACTCCTTCGAGCCGGATTCGAACCAGCGACCTAAGGATGTCTTAATACACTCTACAGTCCTCCGCTCTACCAACTGAGCTATCGAAGGTGTACCAAATACGATTTCTACTAAAAACAGCCACTCGGCAGACAGAAAGACAGAGAAAATATAAGCAAGCTATGCTCATAGTTTAACGATAAATATAATTTATCAGGAAAACTTTAATCCTAAGGCCTGGTTGGGGTTTAAATCCAGATGATCAAAAATCTCCTTCGAGCCGGATTCTAACCATCGACCTAACGATGTCTTACCACACTCTAAAGTCATCCGCTCTACCAACAAAGCTATCGAAAGTATAGCAATTGCGACTTCTAGTCCAATTATCCACTCCGCAAAAAGACGACAAAGAAAACATAACCAAGCTACGATCATAATTTAACGGTAAATATAAGTTACAAGGACATCTATAATCGAAAGGCCTCGTTGGGGTTTAAATCCACATATCAAAAAACTCCTTCGAGCCGGATTCGAACCAGCGACCTAAGGATGTCTTAACACACTCTACAGTCCTCCGCTCTACCAACTGAGCTATCGAAGGTGTACCAAATACAATTTCTACTCAAAACAGCGACTCGGCAGACAGAAAGACAGGGAAAACATAACCAAAGTCTGCTCATAATTTAACGATCAATATAATTGATAAGGAAAACTATAATCGTAAGGCCTCTTTGGGGTTTAAATCCAGATGATCAAAAATCTCCTTCGAGCCGGATTCTAACGTTCGACCTAACGATATCTTACCACACTCTAAAGTCATCCGCTCTGCCAACTAAGCTATCAAAAGTATAGCAATTGCGACTTCTAGTCCAATTATCCACTCCGCAAACAGAAGACAAAGAAAACATAACCAAGCTACGCTCATAATTTAACGGTAAACATAAGTTACAAGGACATCTATAATCGAAAGGCCTCGTTGGGGTTTAAATCCACATATCAAAAAACTCCTTCGAGCCGGATTCGAATCAGCGACCTAAGGATGTCTTAACACACTCTACAGTCCTCCGCTCTACCAAGTGAGCTATCGAAGGTGTACCAAATACGCTTTCTACTCAAAACAGCGACTCGGGATACAGAAAGACAGAGAAAATATAAGCAAGCTATGCTCATAGTTTAACGATAAATATCATTTATCAGGAAAACTTTAATCGTAAGTTACAAGGACATCGATAATCGAAAGGCCTCGTTGGGGTTTAGATCCACATATCAAAAAACTCTTTCGAGCCGGATTCGAACCAGCGACCTAAGGATGTCTTAACACACTCTACAGTCCTCCGCTCTACCAACTGAGCTATCGAAGGTGTACCAGATACAATTTCTACTCAAAACAGCCACTCGGCAGACAGAAAGACAGAGAAAACATAACCAAAGTCTGCTCAGAGTTTAACGATAAATATAATTTATCAGGAAAACTATAATCGTAAGATACAAAAATTTGGTTTTATCTAAAAGCTAGAATCTCTGTACGGTGGCCAATTTACATTATCAACTCCGTTGATAAAACCAAATTTTTGTATACTACTTCCCCACCGACGCAGCACCACAGTTTCTTTAGAAACTACCCCTTCATGGACAACTATAATCGGAAGGCCGAAGAATCTCTGTACGGTGGCCAATTTACATTATCAACTCCGTTGATAAAACCAAATTTTTGTATACTACTTCCCCACCGACGCAGCACCACAGTTTCTTTAGAAACTACCCCTTCATGGACAACTATAATCGGAAGGCCTCGTTGGGGTTTAAATCCACATATCAAAAAACTCCTTCGAGCCGGATTCGAACCAGCGACCTAAGGATGTCTTAACACACTCTACAGTCCTCCGCTCTACCAACTGAGCTATCGAAGGTGTACCAAATACGATTTCTACTCAAAACAGCGACTCGGGAGACAGAAAGACAGAGAAAATATAAGCAAGCTATGCTCATAGTTTAACGATAAATATAATTTATCAGGACAACTATAATCGTAAGGCCTCGTTGGGGTTTAAATCCACATGATCAAAAAACTCCTTCGAGCCGGATTCGAATCAGCAACCTAAGGATGTCTTAACATACTCTACAGTCCTCCGCTCTACCAACTGAGCTATCGAAGGTGTACCAAATACGCTTTCTACTCAAAACAGCGACTCGGGAGACAGAAAGACAGAGAAAATATAAGCAAGCTATGCTCATAGTTTAACGATAAATATCATTTATCAGGAAAACTTTAATCGTAAGTTACAAGGACATTGATAATCGAAAGGCCTCGTTGGGGTTTAGATCCACATATCGAAAAACTCCTTCGAGCCGGATTCGAACCAGCGACCTAAGGATGTCTTAACACACTCTACAGTCCTCCGCTCTACCAACTGAGCTATCGAAGGTGTACCAAATACGCTTTCTACTCAAAACAGCGACTCGGGAGACAGAAAGACAGAGAAAATATAAGCAAGCTATGCTCATAGTTTAACGATAAATATCATTTATCAGGAAAACTTTAATCGTAAGTTACAAGGACATCGATAATCGAAAGGCCTCGTTCGGGTTTAGATCCACATATCAAAAAACTCCTTCGAGCCGGATTCGAACCAGCGACCTAAGGATGTCTTAATACACTCTACAGTCCTCCGCTCTACCAACTGAGCTATCGAAGGTGTACCAAATACGATTTCTACTAAAAACAGCCACTCGGCAGACAGAAAGACAGAGAAAATATAAGCAAGCTATGCTCATAGTTTAACGATAAATATAATTTATCAGGAAAACTTTAATCCTAAGGCCTGGTTGGGGTTTAAATCCAGATGATCAAAAATCTCCTTCGAGCCGGATTCTAACCATCGACCTAACGATGTCTTACCACACTCTAAAGTCATCCGCTCTACCAACAAAGCTATCGAAAGTATAGCAATTGCGACTTCTAGTCCAATTATCCACTCCGCAAAAAGACGACAAAGAAAACATAACCAAGCTACGATCATAATTTAACGGTAAATATAAGTTACAAGGACATCTATAATCGAAAGGCCTCGTTGGGGTTTAAATCCACATATCAAAAAACTCCTTCGAGCCGGATTCGAACCAGCGACCTAAGGATGTCTTAACACACTCTACAGTCCTCCGCTCTACCAACTGAGCTATCGAAGGTGTACCAAATACAATTTCTACTCAAAACAGCGACTCGGCAGACAGAAAGACAGGGAAAACATAACCAAAGTCTGCTCATAATTTAACGATCAATATAATTGATAAGGAAAACTATAATCGTAAGGCCTCTTTGGGGTTTAAATCCAGATGATCAAAAATCTCCTTCGAGCCGGATTCTAACGTTCGACCTAACGATATCTTACCACACTCTAAAGTCATCCGCTCTGCCAACTAAGCTATCAAAAGTATAGCAATTGCGACTTCTAGTCCAATTATCCACTCCGCAAACAGAAGACAAAGAAAACATAACCAAGCTACGCTCATAATTTAACGGTAAACATAAGTTACAAGGACATCTATAATCGAAAGGCCTCGTTGGGGTTTAAATCCACATATCAAAAAACTCCTTCGAGCCGGATTCGAATCAGCGACCTAAGGATGTCTTAACACACTCTACAGTCCTCCGCTCTACCAAGTGAGCTATCGAAGGTGTACCAAATACGCTTTCTACTCAAAACAGCGACTCGGGAGACAGAAAGACAGAGAAAATATAAGCAAGCTATGCTCATAGTTTAACGATAAATATCATTTATCAGGAAAACTTTAATCGTAAGTTACAAGGACATCGATAATCGAAAGGCCTCGTTGGGGTTTAGATCCACATATCAAAAAACTCTTTCGAGCCGGATTCGAACCAGCGACCTAAGGATGTCTTAACACACTCTACAGTCCTCCGCTCTACCAACTGAGCTATCGAAGGTGTACCAGATACAATTTCTACTCAAAACAGCCACTCGGCAGACAGAAAGACAGAGAAAACATAACCAAAGTCTGCTCAGAGTTTAACGATAAATATAATTTATCAGGAAAACTATAATCGTAAGATACAAAAAATTTGGTTTTATCTAAAAGCTAGAATCTCTGTACGGTGGCCAATTTACATTATCAACTCCGTTGATAAAACCAAATTTTTGTATACTACTTCCCCACCGACGCAGCACCACAGTTTCTTTAGAAACTACCCCTTCATGGACAACTATAATCGGAAGGCCGAAGAATCTCTGTACGGTGGCCAATTTACATTATCAACTCCGTTGATAAAACCAAATTTTTGTATACTACTTCCCCACCGACGCAGCACCAAAGTTTCTTTAGAAACTACCCCTTCATGGACAACTATAATCGGAAGGCCTCGTTGGGGTTTAAATCCACATATCAAAAAACTCCTTCGAGCCGGATTCGAACCAGCGACCTAAGGATGTCTTAACACACTCTACAGTCCTCCGCTCTACCAACTGAGCTATCGAAGGTGTACCAAATACGATTTCTACTCAAAACAGCGACTCGGGAGACAGAAAGACAGAGAAAATATAAGCAAGCTATGCTCATAGTTTAACGATAAATATAATTTATCAGGACAACTATAATCGTAAGGCCTCGTTGGGGTTTAAATCCACATGATCAAAAAACTCCTTCGAGCCGGATTCGAATCAGCAACCTAAGGATGTCTTAACACACTCTACAGTCCTCCGCTCTACCAACTGAGCTATCGAAGGTGTACCAAATACGCTTTCTACTCAAAACAGCGACTCGGGAGACAGAAAGACAGAGAAAATATAAGCAAGCTATGCTCATAGTTTAACGATAAATATCATTTATCAGGAAAACTTTAATCGTAAGTTACAAGGACATTGATAATCGAAAGGCCTCGTTGGGGTTTAGATCCACATATCAAAAAACTCCTTCGAGCCGGATTCGAACCAGCGACCTAAGGATGTCTTAACACACTCTACAGTCCTCCGCTCTACCAACTGAGCTATCGAAGGTGTACCAAATACGCTTTCTACTCAAAACAGCGACTCGGGAGACAGAAAGACAGAGAAAATATAAGCAAGCTATGCTCATAGTTTAACGATAAATATCATTTATCAGGAAAACTTTAATCGTAAGTTACAAGGACATCGATAATCGAAAGGCCTCGTTCGGGTTTAGATCCACATATCAAAAAACTCCTTCGAGCCGGATTCGAACCAGCGACCTAAGGATGTCTTAATACACTCTACAGTCCTCCGCTCTACCAACTGAGCTATCGAAGGTGTACCAAATACGATTTCTACTAAAAACAGCCACTCGGCAGACAGAAAGACAGAGAAAATATAAGCAAGCTATGCTCATAGTTTAACGATAAATATAATTTATCAGGAAAACTTTAATCCTAAGGCCTGGTTGGGGTTTAAATCCAGATGATCAAAAATCTCCTTCGAGCCGGATTCTAACCATCGACCTAACGATGTCTTACCACACTCTAAAGTCATCCGCTCTACCAACAAAGCTATCGAAAGTATAGCAATTGCGACTTCTAGTCCAATTATCCACTCCGCAAACAGACGACAAAGAAAACATAACCAAGCTACGATCATAATTTAACGGTAAATATAAGTTACAAGGACATCTATAATCGAAAGGCCTCGTTGGGGTTTAAATCCACATATCAAAAAACTCCTTCGAGCCGGATTCGAACCAGCGACCTAAGGATGTCTTAACACACTCTACAGTCCTCCGCTCTACCAACTGAGCTATCGAAGGTGTACCAAATACAATTTCTACTCAAAACAGCGACTCGGCAGACAGAAAGACAGGGAAAACATAACCAAAGTCTGCTCATAATTTAACGATCAATATAATTGATAAGGAAAACTATAATCGTAAGGCCTCTTTGGGGTTTAAATCCAGATGATCAAAAATCTCCTTCGAGCCGGATTCTAACGTTCGACCTAACGATATCTTACCACACTCTAAAGTCATCCGCTCTGCCAACTAAGCTATCAAAAGTATAGCAATTGCGACTTCTAGTCCAATTATCCACTCCGCAAACAGAAGACAAAGAAAACATAACCAAGCTACGCTCATAATTTAACGGTAAACATAAGTTACAAGGACATCTATAATCGAAAGGCCTCGTTGGGGTTTAAATCCACATATCAAAAAACTCCTTCGAGCCGGATTCGAATCAGCGACCTAAGGATGTCTTAACACACTCTACAGTCCTCCGCTCTACCAAGTGAGCTATCGAAGGTGTACCAAATACGCTTTCTACTCAAAACAGCGACTCGGGAGACAGAAAGACAGAGAAAATATAAGCAAGCTATGCTCATAGTTTAACGATAAATATCATTTATCAGGAAAACTTTAATCGTAAGTTACAAGGACATCGATAATCGAAAGGCCTCGTTGGGGTTTAGATCCACATATCAAAAAACTCTTTCGAGCCGGATTCGAACCAGCGACCTAAGGATGTCTTAACACACTCTACAGTCCTCCGCTCTACCAACTGAGCTATCGAAGGTGTACCAGATACAATTTCTACTCAAAACAGCCACTCGGCAGACAGAAAGACAGAGAAAACATAACCAAAGTCTGCTCAGAGTTTAACGATAAATATAATTTATCAGGAAAACTATAATCGTAAGATACAAAAATTTGGTGTTATCTAAAAGCTAGAATCTCTGTACGGTGGCCAATTTACATTATCAACTCCGTTGATAAAACCAAATTTTTGTATACTACTTCCCCACCGACGCAGCACCACAGTTTCTTTAGAAACTACCCCTTCATGGACAACTATAATCGGAAGGCCGAAGAATCTCTGTACGGTGGCCAATTTACATTATCAACTCCGTTGATAAAACCAAATTTTTGTATACTACTTCCCCACCGACGCAGCACCACAGTTTCTTTAGAAACTACCCCTTCATATAATCGTAAGACCTCGTTGTGGTTTAAATCCACATGATCAAAAAACTCCTTAGAGCCGGATTCGAACCAGCCACCTAAGGATATCTTAACACACTCTACAGTCCTCCGCTCTACCAACTGAGCTATCAAAAGTATATACCAATTGCGACTTCTAGTCCCATTATCCACTCCGCAGACGGAAGATAGAGAAAAGATAGCCAAGATACGCTCATAATTTAACGGTAAATATAAGTTACAAGGACAACTATAATCGGAAGGCCTCGCTGGGGTTTAAATCCACATATCAAAAAACTCCTTCGAGCCGGATTCGAACCAGCGACCTAAGGATGTCTTAACACACCCTACAGTCCTCCGCTCTACCAACTGAGCTATCGAAGGTGTACCAAATACAATTTCTACTCAAACAGCCAATTGGCAGACAGAAAGACAGGGAAAATATAACCAAAGTCTGCTAATAATTTAACGATAAATATAATTTATAAGGAAAACTATAATCGTAAGGAAAAATTTGGTTTATCAACGGAGTTGATAATGTAAATTGACCACCGTACAGAGATTCTAAAAGCTGACGTTTCGAGCGTTAGCCCTTCGTCAGAGCGAATCGAGGGATTATGGGTTACCTGTAGTTTTTATAGTAGAGTAGGAGCTACGCTATTGGTGGTAACATGGCAACGTGAAAAGTACGAATATATTAGTTAAATGAAAAGCGTTCGTTAGGGTTTCATTTAACTAATATATTCCTACTTTTCACGTTGCCATGTTACCACCAATAGCGTAGCTCCTACTCTACTATAAAAAGTACACGTAACCAATAATCCCTCGATTCGCTCTGACGAAGGGCTAACGCTCGAAACGTCAGCTTTTAGAATCTCTGTACGGTGGTCAATTTACATTATCAACTCCGTTGATAAACCAAATTTTTGTATACTACTTCCCCACCGACGCAGCACCACAGTTTCTTTAGAAACTACCCCTTCATTCATTTATAATCGTAAGGCCTCTTTGGGGTTTAAATCCAGATAATAATAATAATAATTTAACGGTAAATATAAGTTACAAGGACAACTATAATCGGAAGGCCTCGCTGCGGTTTAAATCCACATATCAAAAAACTCCTTGGAGCCGGATTCGAACCATCGACCTAACGATATCTTACCACACTCTAAAGTCATCCGCTCTACCAACTAAGCTATGGAAAGTATAGCAATTGCGACTTCTAGTCCAATTATCCACTCCGCAAACAGAAGATAAAGAAAACATAACCAAGCTACGCTCATAATTTAACGGTAAATATAAGTTACAAGGACATCTATAATCAGAAGACCTCGTTGGGCTTTAAATCCACATATCAAAAAACTCCTTCGAGCCGGATTCGAATCAGCGACCTAAGGATGTCTTAACACACTCTACAGTCCTCCGCTCTACCAACTGAGGTATCGAAGGTGTACCAAATACGATTTCTACTCGATAAAACCACTCGGCAGACAGAAAGACAGAGAAAACATAACCAAGCTACGCTTATAATTTAACGGTAAATATAAGTTACTAGGACAACTATAATCGTAAGGCCTCGTTGGGGCTTAAATCGGGATGATCAAAAATCTCCTTCGAGCCGGATTCTAACCATCGACCTAAGGATATCTTAACACACTCTACAGTTCTCCGCTCTACCAAGTGAGCTATCAAAAGTATACCAATTGCGAATTCTAGTCCCATTATCCACTCCGCAGACGGAACATAGAGAAAACATAACCAAGATACGCTCATAATTTCACGGTAAATATAAGTTACAAGGACAACTATAATCAGAAGGCCTCGTTGGGGTTTAAATCCACATGATCAAACAACTCCTTCGAGCCGGATTCGAATCAGCGACCTAAGGATGTCTTAACACACTCTACAGTCCTCCGCTCTACCAAGTGAGCTATCGAAGGTGTACCAAATACGCTTTCTACTCAAAACAGCGACTCGGGAGACAGAAAGACAGAGAAAATATAAGCAAGCTATGCTCATAGTTTAACGATAAATATCATTTATCAGGAAAACTTTAATCGTAAGTTACAAGGACATCGATAATCGAAAGGCCTCGTTGGGGTTTAGATCCACATATCAAAAAACTCTTTCGAGCCGGATTCGAACCAGCGACCTAAGGATGTCTTAACACACTCTACAGTCCTCCGCTCTACCAACTGAGCTATCGAAGGTGTACCAGATACAATTTCTACTCAAAACAGCCACTCGGCAGACAGAAAGACAGAGAAAACATAACCAAAGTCTGCTCAGAGTTTAACGATAAATATAATTTATCAGGAAAACTATAATCGTAAGATACAAAAATTTGGTGTTATCTAAAAGCTAGAATCTCTGTACGGTGGCCAATTTACATTATCAACTCCGTTGATAAAACCAAATTTTTGTATACTACTTCCCCACCGACGCAGCACCACAGTTTCTTTAGAAACTACCCCTTCATGGACAACTATAATCGGAAGGCCGAAGAATCTCTGTACGGTGGCCAATTTACATTATCAACTCCGTTGATAAAACCAAATTTTTGTATACTACTTCCCCACCGACGCAGCACCACAGTTTCTTTAGAAACTACCCCTTCATATAATCGTAAGACCTCGTTGTGGTTTAAATCCACATGATCAAAAAACTCCTTAGAGCCGGATTCGAACCAGCCACCTAAGGATATCTTAACACACTCTACAGTCCTCCGCTCTACCAACTGAGCTATCAAAAGTATATACCAATTGCGACTTCTAGTCCCATTATCCACTCCGCAGACGGAAGATAGAGAAAAGATAGCCAAGATACGCTCATAATTTAACGGTAAATATAAGTTACAAGGACAACTATAATCGGAAGGCCTCGCTGGGGTTTAAATCCACATATCAAAAAACTCCTTCGAGCCGGATTCGAACCAGCGACCTAAGGATGTCTTAACACACCCTACAGTCCTCCGCTCTACCAACTGAGCTATCGAAGGTGTACCAAATACAATTTCTACTCAAACAGCCAATTGGCAGACAGAAAGACAGGGAAAATATAACCAAAGTCTGCTAATAATTTAACGATAAATATAATTTATAAGGAAAACTATAATCGTAAGGAAAAATTTGGTTTATCAACGGAGTTGATAATGTAAATTGACCACCGTACAGAGATTCTAAAAGCTGACGTTTCGAGCGTTAGCCCTTCGTCAGAGCGAATCGAGGGATTATGGGTTACCTGTAGTTTTTATAGTAGAGTAGGAGCTACGCTATTGGTGGTAACATGGCAACGTGAAAAGTACGAATATATTAGTTAAATGAAAAGCGTTCGTTAGGGTTTCATTTAACTAATATATTCCTACTTTTCACGTTGCCATGTTACCACCAATAGCGTAGCTCCTACTCTACTATAAAAAGTACACGTAACCAATAATCCCTCGATTCGCTCTGACGAAGGGCTAACGCTCGAAACGTCAGCTTTTAGAATCTCTGTACGGTGGTCAATTTACATTATCAACTCCGTTGATAAACCAAATTTTTGTATACTACTTCCCCACCGACGCAGCACCACAGTTTCTTTAGAAACTACCCCTTCATTCATTTATAATCGTAAGGCCTCTTTGGGGTTTAAATCCAGATAATAATAATAATAATTTAACGGTAAATATAAGTTACAAGGACAACTATAATCGGAAGGCCTCGCTGCGGTTTAAATCCACATATCAAAAAACTCCTTGGAGCCGGATTCGAACCATCGACCTAACGATATCTTACCACACTCTAAAGTCATCCGCTCTACCAACTAAGCTATGGAAAGTATAGCAATTGCGACTTCTAGTCCAATTATCCACTCCGCAAACAGAAGATAAAGAAAACATAACCAAGCTACGCTCATAATTTAACGGTAAATATAAGTTACAAGGACATCTATAATCAGAAGACCTCGTTGGGCTTTAAATCCACATATCAAAAAACTCCTTCGAGCCGGATTCGAATCAGCGACCTAAGGATGTCTTAACACACTCTACAGTCCTCCGCTCTACCAACTGAGCTATCGAAGGTGTACCAAATACGATTTCTACTCGATAAAACCACTCGGCAGACAGAAAGACAGAGAAAACATAACCAAGCTACGCTTATAATTTAACGGTAAATATAAGTTACTAGGACAACTATAATCGTAAGGCCTCGTTGGGGCTTAAATCGGGATGATCAAAAATCTCCTTCGAGCCGGATTCTAACCATCGACCTAAGGATATCTTAACACACTCTACAGTTCTCCGCTCTACCAAGTGAGCTATCAAAAGTATACCAATTGCGAATTCTAGTCCCATTATCCACTCCGCAGACGGAACATAGAGAAAACATAACCAAGATACGCTCATAATTTCACGGTAAATATAAGTTACAAGGACAACTATAATCAGAAGGCCTCGTTGGGGTTTAAATCCACATGATCAAACAACTCCTTCGAGCCGGATTCGAATCAGCGACCTAAGGATGTCTTAACACACTCTACAGTCCTCCGCTCTACCAAGTGAGCTATCGAAGGTGTACCAAATACGCTTTCTACTCAAAACAGCGACTCGGGAGACAGAAAGACAGAGAAAATATAAGCAAGCTATGCTCATAGTTTAACGATAAATATCATTTATCAGGAAAACTTTAATCGTAAGTTACAAGGACATCGATAATCGAAAGGCCTCGTTGGGGTTTAGATCCACATATCAAAAAACTCTTTCGAGCCGGATTCGAACCAGCGACCTAAGGATGTCTTAACACACTCTACAGTCCTCCGCTCTACCAACTGAGCTATCGAAGGTGTACCAGATACAATTTCTACTCAAAACAGCCACTCGGCAGACAGAAAGACAGAGAAAACATAACCAAAGTCTGCTCAGAGTTTAACGATAAATATAATTTATCAGGAAAACTATAATCGTAAGATACAAAAATTTGGTGTTATCTAAAAGCTAGAATCTCTGTACGGTGGCCAATTTACATTATCAACTCCGTTGATAAAACCAAATTTTGTATACTACTTCCCCACCGACGCAGCACCACAGTTTCTTTAGAAACTACCCCTTCATGGACAACTATAATCGGAAGGCCGAAGAATCTCTGTACGGTGGCCAATTTACATTATCAACTCCGTTGATAAAACCAAATTTTTGTATACTACTTCCCCACCGACGCAGCACCACAGTTTCTTTAGAAACTACCCCTTCATATAATCGTAAGACCTCGTTGTGGTTTAAATCCACATGATCAAAAAACTCCTTAGAGCCGGATTCGAACCAGCCACCTAAGGATATCTTAACACACTCTACAGTCCTCCGCTCTACCAACTGAGCTATCAAAAGTATATACCAATTGCGACTTCTAGTCCCATTATCCACTCCGCAGACGGAAGATAGAGAAAAGATAGCCAAGATACGCTCATAATTTAACGGTAAATATAAGTTACAAGGACAACTATAATCGGAAGGCCTCGCTGGGGTTTAAATCCACATATCAAAAAACTCCTTCGAGCCGGATTCGAACCAGCGACCTAAGGATGTCTTAACACACCCTACAGTCCTCCGCTCTACCAACTGAGCTATCGAAGGTGTACCAAATACAATTTCTACTCAAACAGCCAATTGGCAGACAGAAAGACAGGGAAAATATAACCAAAGTCTGCTAATAATTTAACGATAAATATAATTTATAAGGAAAACTATAATCGTAAGGAAAAATTTGGTTTATCAACGGAGTTGATAATGTAAATTGACCACCGTACAGAGATTCTAAAAGCTGACGTTTCGAGCGTTAGCCCTTCGTCAGAGCGAATCGAGGGATTATGGGTTACCTGTAGTTTTTATAGTAGAGTAGGAGCTACGCTATTGGTGGTAACATGGCAACGTGAAAAGTACGAATATATTAGTTAAATGAAAAGCGTTCGTTAGGGTTTCATTTAACTAATATATTCCTACTTTTCACGTTGCCATGTTACCACCAATAGCGTAGCTCCTACTCTACTATAAAAAGTACACGTAACCAATAATCCCTCGATTCGCTCTGACGAAGGGCTAACGCTCGAAACGTCAGCTTTTAGAATCTCTGTACGGTGGTCAATTTACATTATCAACTCCGTTGATAAACCAAATTTTTGTATACTACTTCCCCACCGACGCAGCACCACAGTTTCTTTAGAAACTACCCCTTCATTCATTTATAATCGTAAGGCCTCTTTGGGGTTTAAATCCAGATAATAATAATAATAATTTAACGGTAAATATAAGTTACAAGGACAACTATAATCGGAAGGCCTCGCTGCGGTTTAAATCCACATATCAAAAAACTCCTTGGAGCCGGATTCGCACCATCGACCTAACGATATCTTACCACACTCTAAAGTCATCCGCTCTACCAACTAAGCTATGGAAAGTATAGCAATTGCGACTTCTAGTCCAATTATCCACTCCGCAAACAGAAGATAAAGAAAACATAACCAAGCTACGCTCATAATTTAACGGTAAATATAAGTTACAAGGACATCTATAATCAGAAGACCTCGTTGGGCTTTAAATCCACATATCAAAAAACTCCTTCGAGCCGGATTCGAATCAGCGACCTAAGGATGTCTTAACACACTCTACAGTCCTCCGCTCTACCAACTGAGGTATCGAAGGTGTACCAAATACGATTTCTACTCGATAAAACCACTCGGCAGACAGAAAGACAGAGAAAACATAACCAAGCTACGCTTATAATTTAACGGTAAATATAAGTTACTAGGACAACTATAATCGTAAGGCCTCGTTGGGGCTTAAATCGGGATGATCAAAAATCTCCTTCGAGCCGGATTCTAACCATCGACCTAAGGATATCTTAACACACTCTACAGTTCTCCGCTCTACCAAGTGAGCTATCAAAAGTATACCAATTGCGAATTCTAGTCCCATTATCCACTCCGCAGACGGAACATAGAGAAAACATAACCAAGATACGCTCATAATTTCACGGTAAATATAAGTTACAAGGACAACTATAATCAGAAGGCCTCGTTGGGGTTTAAATCCACATGATCAAACAACTCCTTCGAGCCGGATTCGAATCAGCGACCTAAGGATGTCTTAACACACTCTACAGTCCTCCGCTCTACCAAGTGAGCTATCGAAGGTGTACCAAATACGCTTTCTACTCAAAACAGCGACTCGGGAGACAGAAAGACAGAGAAAATATAAGCAAGCTATGCTCATAGTTTAACGATAAATATCATTTATCAGGAAAACTTTAATCGTAAGTTACAAGGACATCGATAATCGAAAGGCCTCGTTGGGGTTTAGATCCACATATCAAAAAACTCTTTCGAGCCGGATTCGAATCAGCGACCTAAGGATGTCTTAACACACTCTACAGTCCTCCGCTCTACCAACTGAGCTATCGAAGGTGTACCAGATACAATTTCTACTCAAAACAGCCACTCGGCAGACAGAAAGACAGAGAAAACATAACCAAAGTCTGCTCAGAGTTTAACGATAAATATAATTTATCAGGAAAACTATAATCGTAAGATACAAAAATTTGGTGTTATCTAAAAGCTAGAATCTCTGTACGGTGGCCAATTTACATTATCAACTCCGTTGATAAAACCAAATTTTTGTATACTACTTCCCCACCGACGCAGCACCACAGTTTCTTTAGAAACTACCCCTTCATGGACAACTATAATCGGAAGGCCGAAGAATCTCTGTACGGTGGCCAATTTACATTATCAACTCCGTTGATAAAACCAAATTTTTGTATACTACTTCCCCACCGACGCAGCACCACAGTTTCTTTAGAAACTACCCCTTCATATAATCGTAAGACCTCGTTGTGGTTTAAATCCACATGATCAAAAAACTCCTTAGAGCCGGATTCGAACCAGCCACCTAAGGATATCTTAACACACTCTACAGTCCTCCGCTCTACCAACTGAGCTATCAAAAGTATATACCAATTGCGACTTCTAGTCCCATTATCCACTCCGCAGACGGAAGATAGAGAAAAGATAGCCAAGATACGCTCATAATTTAACGGTAAATATAAGTTACAAGGACAACTATAATCGGAAGGCCTCGCTGGGGTTTAAATCCACATATCAAAAAACTCCTTCGAGCCGGATTCGAACCAGCGACCTAAGGATGTCTTAACACACCCTACAGTCCTCCGCTCTACCAACTGAGCTATCGAAGGTGTACCAAATACAATTTCTACTCAAACAGCCAATTGGCAGACAGAAAGACAGGGAAAATATAACCAAAGTCTGCTAATAATTTAACGATAAATATAATTTATAAGGAAAACTATAATCGTAAGGAAAAATTTGGTTTATCAACGGAGTTGATAATGTAAATTGACCACCGTACAGAGATTCTAAAAGCTGACGTTTCGAGCGTTAGCCCTTCGTCAGAGCGAATCGAGGGATTATGGGTTACCTGTAGTTTTTATAGTAGAGTAGGAGCTACGCTATTGGTGGTAACATGGCAACGTGAAAAGTACGAATATATTAGTTAAATGAAAAGCGTTCGTTAGGGTTTCATTTAACTAATATATTCCTACTTTTCACGTTGCCATGTTACCACCAATAGCGTAGCTCCTACTCTACTATAAAAAGTACACGTAACCAATAATCCCTCGATTCGCTCTGACGAAGGGCTAACGCTCGAAACGTCAGCTTTTAGAATCTCTGTACGGTGGTCAATTTACATTATCAACTCCGTTGATAAACCAAATTTTTGTATACTACTTCCCCACCGACGCAGCACCACAGTTTCTTTAGAAACTACCCCTTCATTCATTTATAATCGTAAGGCCTCTTTGGGGTTTAAATCCAGATAATAATAATAATAATTTAACGGTAAATATAAGTTACAAGGACAACTATAATCGGAAGGCCTCGCTGCGGTTTAAATCCACATATCAAAAAACTCCTTGGAGCCGGATTCGAACCATCGACCTAACGATATCTTACCACACTCTAAAGTCATCCGCTCTACCAACTAAGCTATGGAAAGTATAGCAATTGCGACTTCTAGTCCAATTATCCACTCCGCAAACAGAAGATAAAGAAACATAACCAAGCTACGCTCATAATTTAACGGTAATATAAGTTACAAGGACATCTATAATCAGAAGACCTCGTTGGGCTTTAAATCCACATATCAAAAAACTCCTTCGAGCCGGATTCGAATCAGCGACCTAAGGATGTCTTAACACACTCTACAGTCCTCCGCTCTACCAACTGAGGTATCGAAGGTGTACCAAATACGATTTCTACTCGATAAAACCACTCGGCAGACAGAAAGACAGAGAAAACATAACCAAGCTACGCTTATAATTTAACGGTAAATATAAGTTACTAGGACAACTATAATCGTAAGGCCTCGTTGGGGCTTAAATCGGGATGATCAAAAATCTCCTTCGAGCCGGATTCTAACCATCGACCTAAGGATATCTTAACACACTCTACAGTTCTCCGCTCTACCAAGTGAGCTATCAAAAGTATACCATTTGCGAATTCTAGTCCCATTATCCACTCCGCAGACGGAACATAGAGAAAACATAACCAAGATACGCTCATAATTTCACGGTAAATATAAGTTACAAGGACAACTATAATCAGAAGGCCTCGTTGGGGTTTAAATCCACATGATCAAACAACTCCTTCGAGCCGGATTCGAATCAGCGACCTAAGGATGTCTTAACACACTCTACAGTCCTCCGCTCTACCAAGTGAGCTATCGAAGGTGTACCAAATACGATTTCTACTCAAAACAGCCACTCGGCAGACAGAAAGACAGAGAAAAAATGAGCAAGCTATGCTCATAGTTTAACGATAAATATAATTTATCAGGAAAACTTCAATCGTAAGGCCTCGTTGGGGTTTAAATCCACATGATCAAAACACTCCTTCGAGCCGGATTCGAATCAGCGACCTAAGGATGTCTTAACACACTCTACAGTCCTCCGCTCTACCAACTGAGCTATCGAAGGTGTACCAAATACGATTTCTACTCAAAACAGCCACTCGGCAGACAGAAAGACAGAGAAAATATAAGCAAGCTATGCTCATAGTTTAACGATAAATATAATTTATCAGGAAAACTATAATCGTAAGGCCTCGTTGGGGTTTAAATCCACATGATCAAAAATCTCCTTCGAGCCGCATTCGAACCAGCGACCTAAGGATGTCTTAACACACCCTACAGTCCTCCGCTCTACCAACTGAGCTATGGAAGGTGTACCAAATACAATTTCTACTCCAAAGAGCCATTCGGCAGACAGAAAGACAGAGAAAATATAAGCAAGCTATGCTCATAGTTTAACGATAAATATAATTTATCAGGACAACTATAATCGTAAGGCCTCGTTGGGGTTTAAATCCACATGATCAAAAATCTCCTTCGAGGCGGATTCTAACCATCGACCTAACGATATCTTAACACACTCTACAATCCTCCGCTCTACCAACGAATCTGTCGAAAGTATACGAATTGCGACTTCTAGTCCAATTATCCACTCCGCAAACGGAAGAACAGGAAAACATAACCAAGCTACGCTCATAATTTAACGGTAAATATAAGTTACAAGGAAATCTATAATCGAAAGGCCTCGTTGGGGTTTAAATCCACATATCAAAAAATTCCTTCGAGCCGGATTCGAACCAGCGACCTAAGGATGTCTTAACACATTCTACAGTCTTCCGCTCTACCAACTGAGCTATCGAAGGTGTACCAAATACGATTTCTACTCAAAACAGCCAATCGCCAGACAGAAAGACAGGGAAAACATAACCAAAGTCTGCTCATAATTTAACGATCAATATAATTTATAAGGAAAACTATAATCGTAAGGCCTCTTTGGGGTTTAAATCCAGATGATCAAAAATCTCCTTCGAGCCGGATTCTAACCATCGACCTAACGATATCTTAACACACTCTAAAGTCCTCCGCTCTACCAACGAATCTATCGAAAGTATACGAATTGCGACTTCTAGTCGAATTATCCACTCCGCAAACGGAAGACAAAGAAAACATAACCAAGCTACGCTCATAATTTAACGGTAAATATAAGTTACAAGGACATCTATAATCGAAAGCCCTCGTTGGGGTTTAAATCCACATATCAAAAAATTCCTTCGAGCCGGATTCGAACCAGCGACCTAAGGATGACTTAACACACTCTACAGTCCTCCGCTCTACCAACTGAGCTATCGAAGGTGTACCAAATACGATTTCTACTAAAAACAGCCACTCGGCAGACAGAAAGACAGAGAAAATATAAGCAAGCTATGCTCATAGTTTAACGATAAATATAATTTATCAGGAAAACTTTAATCGTAAGGCCTGGTTGGGGTTTAAATCCAGATGATCAAAAATCTCCTTCGAGCCGGATTCTAACCATCGACCTAACGATATCTTACCACACTCTAAAGTCATCCGCTCTACCAACTAAGCTATCGAAAGTATAGATGAATGAAGGGGTAGTTTCCAAAGAAACTGTGGTGCTGCGTCGGTCGGTGGGAAAATTTGGTTTATCAACGGAGTTGATAATGTAAATTGACCACCGTACAGAGATTCTAAAAGCTGACGTTTCGAGCGTTAGCCCTTCGTCAGAGCGAATCGAGGGATTATTGTTTACGTGTAGTTTTTATAGTAGAGTAGGAGCTACGCTATTGGTGGTAACATGGCAACGTGAAAAGTAGGAATATATTAGTTAAATGAAAAGCGTTCGTTAATACCGTGAGGATTAAGGGTGCCGATTTGAAAGATGAATTTTTGTTCCAGATTCTTGCGGCTTTCCGTCGTACCTAGATGTAGGGAAAGGCCGCAGATAGTCATGTGTTTTTTGGAGTGGTTAGGCAGATTAAAATGGCGAGCGACTGGCTTAGATGCATCCTTGTCATTCTTCTCAACATCGCGAAGGTGTTCGCGGAATCGGTCACCTAGTCGTCTACCTGTCTCACCAATGTATAATTTATTGCATAACGTACAGGTTATGCAATAAATGACATTTGCGGAGGTACATGTGAAACGATCGGTGATCTTAACAGATCGCTTAGGTCCCGATATCTTGCTAGTGTTAACAATGAAAAGACAAGTTTTGCATCGTGAGCGCGCGCATTTGAAAGTGCCGGGTTGCTCGTTGGTTTTGAGCGCGCTTCTAACTAAAAAGTTGCCTACGTTTTTGTCGCGTTTGAATGAAATAAGTGGAGGTTGCGAAAAGATTCTACCAGTCTCGGGATCATTTTGGAGTAATTTAAAATTACTAAGAATGATGCTTTTAACTGGGTGATTATGAGGATGGAAAGTGAGGGTGAATGGAATTCTGTCATTCTTATGTGACGTTTGTAGTGACGACTGTCGATCAAATTGTTGGGCGCGATGATGGCCCGCTTTGACCACAGAGACAGGATAGCCACGTTTTTCGAAGAACTGGCACATCTCCTCTGATTTGCTGGAAAAATCGGAGTCATCACTACATAGACGTCGAAGTCTAAGAAATTGAGAATAAGGAATGGAGTTCTTGACATGTGATGGATGTGACGATGAATACAACAAATAACTGTGTGAATCAGTAGGTTTGTAGTGCACACTAGTACATAGCACGTTGCCTCTAATACAAACTTTGATATCCAGGAAAGCCAATGAAGTTTCCAAAATTTCCCAGGTATATTTAAGAGCCGGATGAAAAGAGTTGACGGAGAATATAAATTCATCGAGTTCTTCTCTGCTGGATGAAATAGCGCCGATGCAGTCGTCGATGTAGCGGCCGTAGAGTTCAGGTTTGGGGCCGTTGTACTGATTAAAAAATTGGTGTTTAACATATCCTACAAAAAGATTGGCATAGCTAGGTCCCATTCTTGTGCCCATCGCTACACCATTAATTTGTTTGTAATAGTTGCCGGCGAATGAAAAACAGTTAAGCGTTAAAACTAGTTCGGCAAGGCGGAAGAGCGTTTCCGAGCTAGGTTCTTTGACAGTGCGTTGATCGAAAAAGTGTTTAAGTGCTTGAAGACCTTCGCTGTTAGGAATGACTGTGTATAGAGATGTAATGTCCATGGTGAAAATAAGTTTGTCTTGGCCGGAGAAATTGAAATCGCGGAAAATTTGTAGCGCGTGTGTACTGTCTTTAATGTATGATGGCAAAGATTTGACGATAGGCGTCATAATCCTGTCTAAGTAGCTAGAAATGAGTTCGGTGGGGCAACTACAGGCAGAAACGATAGGTCGACCTGGGTTGTTGGGTTTGTGAATTTTAGGCAAGAAGTAAATGCACGAAGTTCTAGGGGTGTTGATGATGAGATTAGTGGCAGTGTCCGGTAATTCTTGATTAACTATAAGATTTTGAATGGTGTCTTTGACAAGTTTTTGATTGTTGGAAGTGAGATCTTTAGGGATTTTGGCATAAAACGAGGTATCCGAAAGTTGCCGCAAAGCTTCTTTTTGGTAAAGGTCGGACCGCCAAACAACTACCGCGCCGCCTTTGTCGGCCGATTTGACAACTATGTCGTTGCGTTTACTAAGATTTTTAAGCGCCGCCCACTCTTCCGAGGAAAGGTTGGAAAATTTAGTGTTGCGATTGAATTTAAGTTTGTGAATGTCGTGACGGCATTTTTTGGTGAAAAAATCTAAAAAAGCAAATTGTCCCTCTGGGGGAGTCCATTTGGATTTGCGAACTAGAAGTGTTTCAAAAATATCTTTATTAGAAGTGTCCGAATCATCCTCTTCGCTCTGACGAAGGGCTAACGCTCGAAACGTCAGCTTTTAGAATCTCTGTACGGTGGTCAATTTACATTATCAACTCCGTTGATAAACCAAATTTTTGTATATCGAAAGTATAGTAATTGCGACTTCTAGTCCAATTATCCACTCCGCAAACAGAAGACAAAGAAAACATAACCAAGCTACGCTCATAATTTAACGGTAAATATAAGTTACAAGGACATCTATAATCGAAAGGCCTCGTTGGGGTTTAAATCCACATGATCAAAAAACTCCTTCGAGCCGGATTCGAACCAGCGACCTAAGCATATCTTAACACACTCTACAGTCCTCCGCTCTACCACCTGAGCTATCAAAGGTGTACTAAATACGATTTCTACTCAAAACAGCCAGCCACTCGGCAGACAGAAAGACAGAGAAAATATAAGCAAGCTATGCTCATAGTTTAACGATAAATATAATTTAACAGGAAAACTTTAATCGTAAGGCCTGGTTGGGGTTTAAATCCACATGATCAAAAAACTCCTTTCAGCCGGATTCGAACCAGCGACCTAAGGATATCTTAACACACTCTACGGTCCTCCGCTCTACCAACTGGGCTATCGAAGGTGTACCAAATACGATTTCTACTCAAAACAGCCACTCGGCAGACAGAAAGACAGACAAAACATAACCAAGCTACGCTCATAATTTAACGGTAAATATAAGTTAAAAGGACATCGATAATCGAAAGGCCTCGTTGGGGTTTAAATCCACATATCAAAAAACTCCTTCGAGCCGGATTCGAACCAGCGACCTAAGGATGTCTTAACACACTCTACAGTCCTCCGCTCTACCAACTGAGCTATCGAAGGTGTACCAATTACGCTTTCTACTCAAAACAGCCACTCGGGAGACAGAAAGACAGAGAAAATATCAGCAAGCTATGCTCATAGTTTAACGATAAATATAATTTATCAGGAAAACTTTAATCGTAAGGCCTGGTTGGAATTTAAATCCACATATCAAAAAACTCCTTCTAGCCCGATTCGAATCAGCGACCTAAGGATATCTTAACACACTCTACAGTTCTCCGCTCTACCAACAGAGCTATCGAAGGTGTACGAAATACGATTTCTACTCAAAACAGCCAATCGGCAGACAGAAAGACAGGGAAAACATAACCAAAGTCTGCTCATAATTTAACGATCAATATAATTGATAAGGAAAACTATAATCGTAAGGCCTGGTTGGGGTTTAAATCCACATGATCAAAAAACTCCTTCGAGCCGGATTCGAACCAGCGATCTAAGGGTATCTTCACACACTCTACAGTCCTCCGCTCTACCAACTGAGCTATCGAAGGTTTACCAAATACGATTTCTACTCAAAACAGCCAATAGGCAGACAGAAAGACAGGGAAAACATAACCAAAGTCTGCTCATAGTTTAACAATAAAATTAATTTATCAGGAAAACGATAATCGTAAGATACAAAAATTTGGCTTTATCTAAAAGCTACAATCTCTGTACGGTGGCCAATTTACATTAGCAACTCCTTTGATAAAACCAAATTTTTGTATACTACTTCCCCACCGACGCAGCACCACAGTTTCTTTAGCAACTACTCCTTTATTGAATCGTAAGACTTCGTTGGGGTTTAAATCCACATGATCAAAAAACTCCTCGAGCCGGATTCGAACCAGCTACCTAAGCATATCTTAACACACTCTACAGTCCTCCGCTCTACCAACTGAGCTATCGAAGGTGTACTAAATACGATTTCTACTCAAAACAGCCACTCGGCAGACAGAAAGACAGAGAAAATATAAGCAAGCTATGCTCATAGTTTAACGATAAATATAATTTAACAGGAAAACTTTAATCGTAAGGCCTGGTTGGGGTTTAAATCCACATATCAAAAAACTCCTTCGAGCCGGATTCGAACCAGCGACCTAAGGATGTCTTAACACACTCTACAGTCCTCCGCTCTACCAACTGAGCTATCGAAGGTGTACGAAATACGATTTCTACTCAAAACAGCCACTCGGCAGACAGAAAGACAGGGAAAACATAACCAAAGTCTGCTCATAATTTAACGATCAATATAATTGATAAGGAAAACTATAATCGTAAGGCCTGGTTGGGGTTTAAATCCACATGATCAAAAAACTCCTTCGAGCCGGATTCGAACCAGCGATCTAAGGATATCTTCACACACTCTACAGTCCTCCGCTCTACCAACTGAGCTATCGAAGGTTTACCAAATACGATTTCTACTCAAAACAGCCAATAGGCAGACAGAAAGACAGGGAAAACATAACCAAAGTCTGCTCATAGTTTAACAATAAAATTAATTTATCAGGAAAACTATAATCGTAAGATACAAAAATTTGGCTTTATCTAAAAGCTAGAATCTCTGTACGGTGGCCAATTTACATTAGCAACTCCTTTAATAAAACCAAATTTTTGTATACTACTTCCCCACCGACGCAGCACCACAGTTTCTTTAGAAACTACCCCTTCATGGACAACTATAATCGGAAGGCCTCGCTGGGGTTTAAATCCACATATCAAAAAGCTCCTTCGAGCCGGATTCGAACCAGCGACCTAAGGATGTCTTAACACACTCTACAGTCCTCCGCTCTACCAACTGAGCTATCGAAGGTGTACCAAGTACGCTTTCTACTCAAAACAGCCACTCGGAAGACAGAAAGACAGAGAAAACATGACCAAGCTACGCTCATAATTTAACAATAAATATCATTTATCAGGAAAACTATAATCGTAAGGCCTCGTTGGTGTTTAAATCCAGATGATCAAAAAGCTCCTTCGAGCCGGATTTGAATCAGCGACCTAAGGATGTCTTAACACACTCTACAGTCCTCCGCTCTACCAACTGAGCTATCGAAGGTGTACCAAATTCGATTCTACTCAAAATAGCCACTCGGCAGACTGAAAGACAGAGAAAACATAACCAAAGTCTGCTCATAGTTTAACGATAAATATAATTTATCAGGAAAACTATAATCGTAAGATACAAAAATTTGGTTTTATCTAAAAGCTAGAATCTCTGTACGGTGGCCAATTTACATTATCAACTCCGTTGATAAAACCAAATTTTTGTATACTACTTCCCCACCGACGCAGCACCACAGTTTCTTTAGAAACTACCCCTTCATATAATCCTAAGACATTGTTGGGGTTTAAATCCACATGATCATAAAACTCCTTCAAGCCGGATTCGAACCAGCGACCTAAGGATGTCTTAACACACTCTACAGTCCTCCGCTCTACCAACTGAGCTATCGAAAGTATATACCAATTGCGACTTGTAGCCCAGTTATCCACTCCTCAGACCGAAGACAGAGAAAACATAACCAAGCTACGCTCATAATTTAACGGTAAATATAAGTTACAAGGACATCTATAATCGGAAGGCCTCGTTGGAGTTTAAATCCACATATCAAAAGTCTCCTTCGAGCCGGATTCGAACCAGCGACCTAAGGATGTCTTAACACACCCTACAGTCCTCCGCTCTACCAACTGAGCTATCGAAGGTGTACCAAATACGATTTCTACTCGATAGAAGCACCGCAGCACCACAGTTTCTTTAGAAACTACCCCTTCATATAATCGTAAGACCTCGTTGGGGTTTAAATCCAGATGATCAAAAAACTCCTTAGAGCCGGATTCGAACCAGCGACCTAAGGATGTCTTAACACACTGTACAGTCCTCCGCTCTACCAACTGAGCTATCGAAAGTATATACCAATTGCGACTTCTAGTCCCATTATCCACTCTGCAGACGGAAGATAGAGAAAAGATAGCCAAGATACGCTCATAATTTAACGGTAAATATAAGTTACAAGGACAACTATAATCGGAAGGCCTCGCTGGGGTTTAAATCCACATATCAAAAAACTCCTTCGAGCCGGATTCGAACCAGCGACCTAAGGATGTCTTAACACACCCTACAGTCCTCCGCTCTACCAACTGAGCTATCGAAGGTGTACCAAATACAATTTCTACTCAAAACAGCCAATCGGCAGACAGAAAGACAGGGAAAACATAACCAAAGTCTGCTCATAATTTAACGATAAATATAATTTATAAGGCCTCGTTGGGGTTTAAATCAAAAAACTCCTTTGAGCCGGATTCGAACCAGCGACCTAAGGATATCTTAACACACTCTACAGTCCTCCGCTCTACCAACTGAGCTATCGAAGGTGTACCAAATACGATTTCTACTCAAAACAGCCAGTCGGGAGACAGAAAGACAGAGAAAATATATGCAAGCTATGCTCATAGTTTAACGATAAATATAATTTAACAGGAAAACTTTAATCGTAAGGCCTCGTTGGGGTTTAAATCCACATGATCAAAAAACTCTTTCGAGCCGGATTCGAACCAGCGACCTAAGGATGTCTTAACACACTCTACAGTACTCCGCTCTACCAACTGAGCTATCGAAGGTGTACCAAATACGATTTCAACTCAAAACAGCGAATAAGCAGACAGAAAGACAGGGAAAACATAACCAAAGTCTGCTCATAGTTTAACAATAAAAATAATTTATCAGGAAAACTATAATATAGTAAGATACAAAAATTTGGCTTTATCTAAAAGCTAGAATCTCTGTACGGTGGCCAATTTACATTAGCAACTCCTTTGATAAAACCAAATTTTTGTATACTACTTCCCCACCGACGCAGCAACACAGTTTCTTTAGAAACTACCCCTTCATTCAATCGTAAGACTTTGTTGGGGTTTAAATCCACATGATCAAAAAACTTCTTCGAGCCGGATTCGAACCAGCGACCTAAGTCTTCCCTAAGTCTTCCCACTCGGAAGACAGAAAGGCAGAGAAAACATGACCAAGCTACGCTCATAATTTAACAATAAATATAATTTAAAAGAAAAACTATAATCGTAAGGCCTCGTTGGTGTTTAAATCCATATGATCAAAAAGCTCCTTCGAGCCGGATTCGAACCAGCGACCTAAGGATGTCTTAACACACTCTACAGTCCTCCGCTCTACCAACTGAGCTATCGAAGGTCTACCAAATACGATTTCTACTCAAAACAGCCACTCGGCAGACAGAAAGACAGAGAAAATATAAGCAAGCTATGCTAATAGTTTAACGA
>NC_090869.1:41190663-41203163 GCF_036669935.1 Montipora foliosa
CCCCGCTGGGACTTCCCATGCCGGGGTTGCCGGCATCATCGCGGACTCCCTGGCTGATCTGGTTGATTCTATCCAGGTCTGTCCAGGGGGGATCATTCGTATTTCCTTTATTGACCCTGCCCGTAAGAAGACCTATGAGGAGGCCGGGTCCATAGTTTTTGGAGATGTCAGTTGTGCGGTTATTTCTTCTGCCCCCGTCTCAATGGTCATGGTATACTTGTTCCCTTTTGAGGGTAATAATGATAAGGTTAGGGAGGCCCTAAAATTTTTCGGCGATGTCAAGGAGGTCAAGCACCAGCAGTGGGCGAATGTCCCTGGTGTCTTTACGGGAACGCGTTTGGTGCGCATGGTGCGCAAGCACGAGATCCCACGTAACATCAAGATTGACGGGATCAACTGTCGTGTGTGGTACAAGGGGCAGCCCCTTGTTTGCGACATTTGCAACAACAACCATAAGGCTGCTGATTGCCCTTTAAAGGGAAAGTGCCGTAGATGCCATGAGGCCGGGCATTTTGTCCGAAACTGTCCGAAGCCTGTGTGGTACGTGCCGGGTAGACCGGAGACGGACATGGACAGTGAAGATGGCGATAATGTTGATGGCAATGATAATGATGTTAATAATGAAAATGATAATGATAATGATGTTGTGTCTGTTCCTTCCTCCCTGGTGGCTCCGGCCTCGGGGGTGGATGTTGTTTCTGGGGGGGTGGGCTCTGCGTCCTCGTCGCAGTGCTCTGGCTCTGCTGTGGGTCCGCAGTCTATGTGTGTAGATGAACGTGACAATGAGCTCAATGAATTGGTGAGCCAGCCGTTGCCGGACAGTGGGTCGGGGGGGGCTGAGGAGAGGGTTCTGGATCCCTCTCCCAGCGGTGGTGTTTTGGGGGCTTCCACCGGTCAGGCCGGGGAGTCTCAGGAGGAGGGGCAGGAGTCCTCCCCTACCTTTTCTCCCCTTTCGGGGTCTGTGTTACCGTCATCGGGTGTGCCTGAGGTTGGGGTTGATTCGGGGGATGATGCTCTGGCCTCGGTTGTGGATTCTGGACCTTTGCGGTCGAAAATACCGGTCAAAGTTGGGCGCGGTGGTTTGGGGGGGTTGAATCCCCCTCTTGTATCAAGGGAAGAGACTGCATCTATGGTGCAAAAACTGAAGGCATCTCTCCCATCATCAAAGGACGATCTCGTTGCTTCGGCTTTTGTTGTTCCTCTTCCTCCTCGGGTCAGTTCTCGTAGTTCTGGCTCGGGGATGGCCCTCCGTCCGTCCTCTCGTTCCCGGTCTCGTTCCGGTGACGAGAGGACCCCTCCTAGTCCTCTTAGCCCGGATCCTCATAGGTCTCGTCGTCGTCCTTCTTCGCCTAGCCCTGCTAGGCGCCGTTAATTTGCCATTGTCTCGCCACCTTTTTGTTTTTTGCCATGGGTTTGTCACTACTTTATTACTTTATTATGGCTCTTACTGTTATTTCTGTTAACGTTAATGGGTTGAGAGATGGTGACAAGCGTCTTGGGTTTCTCCAGTGGTTGTCCCATCTCTCTCCTTCGGTAGTTTGTCTACAGGAGACCCACGCCGTCTCTAATGATGATCTTCTTTCTTGGTTTTCTCGGTTTGGTTACTTGTGTGCTGGTTCTTTTGGTACCAATCATTCTCGTGGTGTGGTTGTTTTGTATCGTTCGGTTTTGGAGTGTAAGTCTGTGGTTTGTGAGTTTGATGGTCGTTTTGTTTTGGTTGAATTTTCTCTTCGTGGTTCTGTTTTTCGGGTTGCTTCTATTTATGCTCCCAATCGTAATCCTGACCGTGATGCTTTTTTGGTTCGTTGTGTTGACTCTATTGATCCTGCTGTTCCCACTCTTTTGTGCGGCGATTTCAACACGGTCCTGGATCGTGTTCGGGATCGCCGTGGGTCTTGTCCTTTTGATGTCTCTCGTGAAAGTTCTGCTCTGTTGTCGGCTATGTTTTTGGATTGTTGTGTGGTGGATATTTGGCGTGAAAGGCACCCAAATGATTCTGCTTTCACCTGGTTCCGGCCCGATGGGGCCCTTGCTTCGCGCATTGACCTCATCGGTTGTCCGTATGCTTGGGTGCCTTATGTGTCTTCTGTAGACATTCTGCCGTGTCCCTTTTCTGATCATTGCGCTATTTCTTTCTCATGGGCTCTCCCCAGCTCCGTTCCTCCGGGTCCGGGGTTGTGGAAGCTCAATCTTTCTGTTCTGGATGAGGCCGAGTATATCGACCTCATCTCAACTTTCTGGTCTTATTGGCAGTCTCGTCAGTCTTCTTTTTCTTCCCTCACTAGGTGGTGGGACAGTGGCAAATCCCATATTAAACGTATTAGTATTAATTATTGTAAAGGTCGTGGTAAAAGTAAAGTAGTGGAACGTAATATTTTGTCTAGTCTTGCTGCCCATTTAAAAGTTCATATTGATTCTGGTCGTCTTTCTTTTCTTCCTGCGTATCTTTCTACTCTGTCTCGTCTCCGTGCTTTGGATGTTGAAGTTGCTCGTGGTGCTCAAGTTCGTGCCCGGTCGAGGTGGGTGGAGGAGGGTGAGTCCTCCTCTGCTTACTTCTTCCGGCTCGAAAAGAAAAACGGCACTGACCGTAATATCTCGGCGCTGAGAGCTAGTGATGGTACTTTGGTTACGGACAAGGATGGGTTGTGTGATGTTTTTCGTTCTTTCTATTCGGATCTTTTCTCTGCTGCTCCTTGTGACTCCAATGCTCGTGCTGAGCTTCTTTCTAACATTTCTTCAGTTCTTCCGTATAATGATAGTGAGGTGTGCGAAGGTCTTCTCAGCCAGGAGGAGTGTTTTGCAGCTCTTCAGGGCATGGCCCGTGGTAAAGCTCCTGGTTGTGATGGCCTTCCCATGGAATTCTATTTAAAATTTTGGCATGTTTTGGGTTTGGATTTGGTTTGTGTATTGAATTCTGCTTTTGGTTTGGGCTGTTTGTCTCACTCTCAGCGCCGAGGTATCATTACTTTATCGTTTAAGAAAGGGGATCGTCTTGACCCTAAAAACTGGCGTCCAATCTCCCTGTTGAATGTCGATTATAAAATTGCTTCTCGTTCTATTGCTGCTCGTCTTCTTAAAGTTATTCATTTGGTTGTTGATAAAGATCAGTCTTGTGGTGTTCCTGGCCGTTTTATTGGTGAAAATGTTGCTTTTCTTCGTGATGTTGTTGATTTTTGCTCTTCTTCTGGTGTTCCTGCTGCTCTTCTCTCTCTTGACCAAGAAAAGGCATTCGACAGGGTTGATTGGACGTTCCTTCGTTCTACTCTATATGCCATGGGTTTTGGGCAGTCGTTTGTTGGGTGGGTTAATTTATTCTACAATAATGTGAGTAGTTGTGTAAATGTTAATGGTTATATTTCTAATTCTTTTAGTTTATCTCGTGGGGTGAGGCAGGGGTGTCCCCTGTCTCCCCTCCTTTACGTTTTGGTTGCCGAGGTACTTGCATGTAATATTCGTTCTAGTGGTTTAATTTCTGGTTTGTCTCTTCCTGGTTCTTCGTCTTCTCTGCCTGTTATTTCTGCGTACGCTGATGACACTACGTTGGTTGTTTCTTCTGTTCCTGGTATTTTGGCTGTTTTTGATGTCTATTCTTTGTATGAGAGGGGGTCGGGGGCTAAATTAAATTTTGGAAAATGCGAAGGTTTGTGGTTGGGTGGTTGGAATGGGCGCACTGACTCACCGGTGAACATTACTTGGTCATCGGTGAAGGTGAAGGTGTTGGGGGTTTTTCTGGGTCCGGGTAATTTGGAGGAGGACAATTGGAGGCCGCGTATCACCGCGGTTGAAAATGCTTTGAACTCTTGGCGTCAGCGTTCGTTATCCTATAAGGGCAAGGCACTTGTTATCAATGCCTTGGCCCTTTCCCGTGTGTGGTACGTGGCCTCTTTAATCCATGTTCCCCGGTGGGTCAGTGTCGAATTGAATACGTTAATTTTTAAATTTTTTTGGAGCGGTAAGCGGGACTTGGTCGCTCGTCGTGTTGTGGTTCAGCCTTCTTGTTTGGGTGGTTTCTCTGTTGTGGATTTTCAGTGTAAGGTTATGGCTCTTCATGTTCAGTGGGTTCGTCGTTTTGTTTCTTCTCCGTCTTCTTGGGTCACTTTCATGGTTTTTTGGTTTTCTTCTCGGCTTGCCGCTCCTCCGCATCTCGTTTTTTCTGCTCCGCTTTGTTTTTCGCCGGATTCTCTGCCTCCGTTTTATCGTTCTCTGTTGACTGCTTGGCGGGCGTGTAAAGGATCCCTTACAGCGTCTTCTTTGGGTATTGGTTCGGGTATTGATTTTTGTCCTGTTTCTTCTATGACCACGAAATCAGCTTATTTGTTTCTTTTGTCCGAGAATGCTGTCTCTCCTCATTGTGAGGAGAAGTTCTTTCCTTTGTTTGGTTCTCTTTATTGGTCTTCTACTTGGCGTCAGCTTTTCTTTTTTGATTTGGATCGTCCAGTTATTGATTTGTCTTGGAAAATTTCTCATGGGGTCCTTTACACGGCCGAAAGGCTCGCTGGTTTTGGTTATGCTCTTTCCACTGCTTGTTTTTGTTCTGCTCCTGTCGAGTCTCTTCAGCATCTGTTTTTTCACTGTCCTCTGGCGGTCAGTGTTTTGTCATGGCTTCGGTCTCTTATGTTTTTGGCTTCTCCTCTTTGTCCTTCTATCTTGGTTCGTCATGCGCTTTTTGGTTTCTCGGCTGATGAGTTGTCTGTGGTTCCGCGGGTTTTTGTTTATATGTTGAATGTCTGCAAGTTCTGTATCTGGGGTGCGCGTAATGACTTTCGTTTTAGGGGTGTTCGTCCTTCGGCTGTTGACGTTATGGAGCGTGTGAAGTCTCGGGTTCGGTTTAATCTTCCATTGTTTTTCCGTCGTTTCCGGTCTGACCGCCGTCGTCGCTATTTTGTCCGTCAGTGGGGTGGTCGTGGTGTGGTGGCGTCGTTGCATAATGATGCTCTGGTCGTTCATATTTAGGTACTGGTTTTGTGTTGCGTGTGCATGTCCTGGCCTTTTTTCGGGGGTGAACCAACGTCTTGGCGTTGGGTAAGTCGGTTGATGGGTGGCCCTTTGTGGGTCGCTTTTCACCCTTGTGCTGGGTCGTGCTTGTTTTGGTTTGTCCAGTTGTTTTTGAGTCTTTTTTGTCGTTTTGTCGAATTGTCATTTAGGAGTGTAAGTCGGGCGAGGCATCTCCTAGATGCAATTCCTCGTTTGTGTGTTTGTCTTTTTGTTATTTGTTGGTAGGGGCGGGGTTCGATTCCCCGGCGAAGTTGGCGTGTTGGTGCACCCCCGTTTGAGGTGAACCGTTGTGTTTGACGGATTCGTCGTTATGTCTGGCGGCCATTGCACTCACCCTACCGGGGGGCCAGCCATTCGCCTTAAACATAAAAAAAAATTATCCTTCAGGTAAGAACCTTAGTCTAATTTTATATTTTATTGTACGTTTTGGCTGCACAAATAAATCGCAAAATCGAAAGTGACATCGCCGGAATTCAGCGGACGCCGTGATGAAGTTTACTTGCCAAACAGTGAAGTACCTGTGTCAAATGATGGCAAGATACCGGGTTTTTGTAAGTTTCTTTTTCTGTCAAGTGTTATAAAGTTTGACAATGAAATGAGCGAAGTCAAAACAAAGATCACAATCGCCCAACTCTTGTTTATGCAAAGTCAAAATGTACTCTCCAAGACGCGTACGACGTTATTTATCACCAGGTAATTCCATCATTTTGGAAATAGCAGCTACTTTATTATTCAACTGCGTCACAATTCTTCACTGATTTTGGGGCTCATTTTGTTGAAACTCAAGCACGCTTCCAACAGGCCTGTGAACCCTTCCAGCTTACAGAGCAATACTAAAAAACTTCTCCCATATCACATTTCAACCTTGAGCTCGAAAATTCAATACACAACATGATATTATAATTCACAAAGGCAGAAAATACCACAGAATCCTTTTCCAGCGAAAAATTTATTGAAACAAACAACATATTTGCTCTTAGAGGCGAAAACCTCTTCCTTTCATTGCGTGCGTGAAGACAAGAAACTCAATCGTGTCAAATTACCATGTACTTCAGGTAAATACAGCTCACTTTGATTTCGTCTCGACGGGCGATAGATTGTTGTCGAAGTCCAGTACTCGTCGCTTTTGAGATTCCTGCCTAGTTTATCCAACTGACTTTCCATTATTGAGCTCCATAAGGGTATATTTTGTTTAAGGATCCACTAAAACGCCATTCGCGTTACATGACTTTCGACGCCATTGCAGGCTAAGTTAATGATTCTACTGTGTCCACCAGAGAAATCTACGCAGTTCCACTACCCTCTCGATCCTAAGAAAAAACGCGCAGAAGGCTCTATGCAAAAAGACACCACTTACCAGGGAAGAGACAGGCAAGACTTTCACCGACACGGAAAAAAATAAACTAGACCCTCCGTGAGGGTACACTGGGTTGCCTGTGGTACGTGCACTGTTCCAGACAATTTTTTTCAAGTTGGGCGGTCATTAAGAATTCATACCAGACGAGGCCCTTTGGCTCACAGGTTCTCACACATTCGTACGACGAAACAGACCTGTCCTTGCGTAATATGTAGCTCTAACAGTGCACGATATTGTTTTGGTATTGTCTATCATTGTAGTGCCATGGTAGAAGTCTTGGGTAAATAGTCTGAGAAGACATGTGGGGTACTAGCAAAGTACTGAACCCAGAAAGATTGAAGAAAATAAATGGGAAGTGAGAAACACTGGCTTCTGGACTGACATGTTGATAAACCTCTTTTGACCACAAGTTTAAGCGTGCCCTCTGAGCATCTGACAGCTTTGTATTACCGAAGTTTCACTGAAGTTAAGCCCTCTTGGGGGGGGTTAGTGTTTGGATGGGAGACCAAAATAATATACCCCTCATAAAACAGAAGCATCGTACCGAAAATACTATTAACGCTAACAAATGCGAACTCAGCAAGGTACAGGTGTTGTTAGCTTGCTTTATGCAAAAACAAATATTGATGCAAAAGTAAATAAATATTGATACAAAGTTTTTAGAAAGAGCAGAAGGAAGTTTCCAGGACGATCGCTCGAGAATAACATATTTACGACATGAAAACAACATTTATTTTGAACCGTGAATATAGAATATAAAAAATTACGATCAGCGACAAACATTTTGGGGGATTTTTGCAACGTTCAATGTTGTTATTGTAAGTTTTGGCTGCACAAATAAATCGCAAAATCGAAAGTGACATCGCCGGAATTCAGCGGGCGCCGTGATGAAGTTACCGCGGCATGTTTACTCGCCAAACAGTGAAGTATCTGTGTCAAATGATGGCAAGATACCGGGTTTTTGTAAGTTTCTTTTTCTGTCAAGTGTTATTAAGTTTGACAATGACATGAGCGAAGTCAAAACAAAGATCACAATCGCCCAAGTCTTGTTTTAATATGCAAAGTCAAAATTTACCCTCCAAGACGCGTACGACGTTATTTATCACCAGGTAATTCCATCATTTTGGAAATAGCAGCTACTTTATTATTCAACTGCGTCACAATTCTTCACTGATTTTGGGGCTCATTTTGTTGAAACTCAAGCACGCTTCCAACAGGCCTGTGAACCCTTCCAGCTTACAGAGCACTACTAAGAAACTTCTCCCATATCACATTTCAACCTTAAGCTCGAAAATTCAATACACAACATGATATTATAATTCACAAAGGCAGAAAATACCACAGAATCCTTTTCCAGCGAAAAATTTATTGAAACAAACAACATATTTGCTCTTAGAGGCGAAAACCTCTTCCTATTTCATTGCGTGCGTGAAGACAAGAAACTCAATCGTGTCAAATTACCATGTACTTCAGGTAAATACAGCTCACTTTGATTTCGGCTCGACGGGCGATAGATTGTTGTCGAAGTCCAGTACTCGTCGCTTTTGAGATTCCTGCCTAGTTTATCCAACTGACTTTCCATTATTGAGCTCCATAAGGGTATATTTTGTTTAAGGATCCACTAAAACGCCCTTCGCGTTACATGACTTTCGACGCCATTGCAGGCTAAGTTAATGATTCTACTCTGTCCACCAGAGAAATCTACGCAGTTCCACTACCCTCTCGATCCTAAGAAAAAACGGTCAGAAGGCTCTATGCAAAAAGACACCACTTACCAGGGGAGTGACAGGCAAGACTTTTACCGACACGGAAAAAAACAAAAAAACGACGAAATCAACGCAGACCTTGACTGGTTTGCCATAGGCAACCCAGTAAAAAACGACGAAATCAACGCAGACCTCGACTGGTTTGCCATAGGCAACCCAGTAATATAGGTATCCGGATGTTTCGCCCGAAAGCCTGTTCGCCCGACGGAGATTCGCCCGGAACTATAGATGATTTGCCCGACGATATTTAATTGACTTAAACTGGTGCATAACAACAATCATAACGTGAAACCAATAAATAAAGGAGAATTTAACACTACCTACCATAGTTCGAGAAATACACGCAACTTCGTAACGTTGACAGTCTCAAACTATTCTGTAAAACTCGGAACTATTTTTCCGCCTCGGTGTAATAATGCCGCCGAATTTAAACGGAGCCTGGCTGCAAGTTAGCATGCGTTTTGTGTCGGAGAGCACTTCGCAAATAAATGGCAAGAAGTAAAGCACTTAAAATAGTAGTGTAAAATGGGTTTTACACTACGTCTATACATTGTAGCACGAAAAATGAATGTGAATTGCATTGTGATGCATTGTTTGTAGCGCGCGCTGCTTTACGTATAGGATGTGAAACAGTTTACAGGAAATTATGGATTGGTTGAGTCGACTAAAATAATGTATACTAACTGAATTAAAAAAAAAAACTTGCAATCACGTTAAGGGTTACACTCGCTGCATTTTTTCACTGCGCTTTGAATTATGTAACAATGGAATCAGCATTCATTAAAAGATGTGATCTTTTTTATTGTTTTATGGTTTCAATGATAACAATGGATGGTAAGCAACATTAGCATTCACCAATACAATGATTGTAAGTCTGAGAAAAATCTATTGTTTTCGTTCATTTGCATTAGATTCGGCACATGTAAAATGCAATGTTTAAAACGGGCCTCAGAAACCGCAGAAATTTTCGTGTTTTTGCGATCGATTGTCTTTCGATGAGAATTTGATTCAGAGTTATATATAAAACTATGTTAACTCCTGGCTTTTACGGTACCTTTTGGTGCAAACGTAAAGCCAAACAATGTTTTGACCTGGCATCAGATTAGACTAACAAGAAGAGGAATTATGAAGCGGAAACAACATCTTCAGTCCTTTCTTAGTGTGTGCAATAAACGTTCGCTTAGTGCAACTGCAAGACATGCATGACATGCTGGAAAACGTCCGTCAGAGCAATTTGCAGTTGGTTTTTGCAGGCTTATAGTATTTATTTAAAGAAGAAACGAGTGAATTTTACTCAAGAGCGTGTTTTGTTATGTTTAAACTGAATTTATTACCAAAGCTTAAAAAACTAAAAGACGTAAAAATGGGACAGGACATTACAAAATATGGGGTGTGAACGTGAAGGGCCTCTGCTGGAGCGACGTGTGGGTGACCCTCAAATGGTCTTAGTGATCCCGGCCCACTTGAAAAAAATTAACTGGAACGCTGCAGTGCCTTCTGTTTTTGTGTAACACGTACCACAGGCAACCCAGTGTACGCTGCTTAATTCCATCGTCAGTCGCAGCTTAATTCCATCGTCAGATGTGAATGCTGAAAACGTAGATTTAGCGTAATTACCGAAGGACCTCCACGGAACTAGCTTGGTATTGATAATATATTGATAATAAACCAAGACATCGCATGATCAGTTTGTAAGTTGTATGGAACCTTCGAAAAGCAACCTGTAGCCTTAACGCAAAGTAGGTTGGAGAACTTGTCACCTCTGTTAGAAAGCGGACACCTGCAAAATTGACTACATAAGGTAGTTAATAAATGGAGATAAATATTGGTAGAAAATACTTTAAGAAACCAACTTCTTCTGATTGTAGAGGCTAATGAAACCGCGGAGCCGCTCTTTTTATTTTATCCCGGGCGGAGACTGGCACAAGCATTGTTGTTCTGTGGGGGCCTAGGTCGAGAAATTGTAGTACTGCGTATTGTGTTTACTCGCAATAAAGGTAAGTTGCTTGCCAAGCAAGCCGTAGGAGAATAAATTACTACGTTTTAAAGAGGTGAAAAGCAAGGATAAAGGACCAATATTTGCCTAGCGACGGAAAACACGTACTTAAAACGTTCTGTACTTCGGTCCATTTCAAATAACCTAAAGAACACCATCACCAAACTAAAGATGAAAGCCGAAAACAACAGTGGCTTTAGAGGTCTTTCTCGTGCTGTTTTTTTCTTTCTGGCTGTTTAATAATTATGACTTTCGTTGCATGCAGAGTAACATTTAAAATCATTCTTCTTACGTAAGTCATATATTAAGTAAGTTGGCGACTAAAATTTATGATCTGGCAACCAAATTTTTCCCATTAGTCGCCAGCTGGCACCTGGGTAAAAAAGTTAATTTCGAGCCCTGTTACTTCATCGGAACATTTGATGGCACTTTTTATCAAACCGGCGAAAAGTGAATAAGGAATTTTTCGCTTGGAATCGAAAAATTAACAAGCGACATTCACGTTCCTTGTCCTAATTTTGTTAATATCATTGATTGGTATCATCGGGCGAATCACTTTAGCTTCGGGCGAATCTGCGTCGGGCGAACAGGCTTTCGGGCGAAACAACCGTAATTCGTAAATATAGGTTACAAGGACAACTATAATCGTAAGGCCTCGTTAAGATTTAAATCAAGATGATCAAAAAGCTCCTTTGAGTCGAATTCGAACCAGCGACCTAAGGATATTTTAACACACTCTACAGTCCTCCGTTCTACAAACTCAGCTATTAAATGTGTACCAAATACGATTTCTACTCCAAAGAGTCACTCGGAAGACAGAAAGACAGAGAAAACATAAGAAAGCTACACTCATAGTTTAACGGTAAATATAAGTTAAAGGACAACTATAATCGGAAGGCCTCGTTGGGGTTTAAATCCACATGAATAAGGATGTCTTAACACACTCTACAGCTCCGCTCTACCAACTGAGCTATCGAAGGTGTACCAAATTCCAAACAGCCACTCGGCAGACAGAAAGACAGAGAAAACATAACGAAGCTATGCTCATAATTTAACGATAAATATAATTTATCAGGAAAACTTTAATTGTAAGGCCTCGTCTTTTCATTTAAATAGTTTATTAAGTTTCAAATGCGCACGTAGGAAACGGTTTCTTTTCCAACAGTTTCTTTCTGTTTACTAAGGGCGTCGTTGTTGAATGGGAATTGGGAACGTTTTGGCCAACTGGATTGCACCCATTGGGTCACAGTTTCACCATTGAATTGCTTTCGATTTAGTTCGTGGGCCGTAGTAATAGAAGGAAAGAGGAGAGCTTTAACTAGGGTGATTTGCGAACCCACTGCCACTTCGCAACAGAAAGGTCATGAAATTACCTTTAAATAATTTTCCGGTGAAAATACTGTGATTTTCAACCAAGCCAAAAAAATTCGCGGAAAAATCGGGAGGTAAGGTATCATGTAAATAAAGATATCTGATGCTATGAAGTGACGTCCTAGTTTAAAATAAAATGACCTACAATAGGTTAAAAATCATTTTACCCTGAATTAATTTCCACCTATAACATATGCATTTATTTATCTATTTACAGTTTTATCAGTTGATCTTCTTTGCATTAATTTCTCGACTCGTTAGTCGAAACTCTGTCTTATCAAAAACGGTATGCGCCCTGAAATTTTAATGTCTCATCACTGTTACATCCAACTTCTCTTTCCTTGTTCTTTGAAAGCAAATTGGTTCCGGGCAGACTCGCATAATTTCACCGCTCTTGTTTTCTTTTTTTGGTTTTCAAAAAGTGTAGTATTAACCACAGGACACAATATTTCAATCCACTTTGTATTCGTATTTTCACTGACAACTATTCATTAAAATGTCCTTCGACTAAAGCCCTGTTTACACCAGCAAGTTTCCCTGACAATTACTATTGCTCGTGTAAATGATCAGCAAGTTTTCCTTGAAACGTTCTCCTTGAAAAGGAATAATTGCTCGTGTAGATTCTCCTTAACGAGTGTAGCCTCTTATCGAAATACTTATTATTCAGCGAGTACACAAAAAATGTTCCATGCAGTCGGCAACTTGCTTTCGTTTGATTCGCCATTTTGTAAATTTTGCGTTGACAGCGATGAGTATGAGCGTGATACTGGAACTAATCTCATTAATATTCCTTGCCGTTCGTTGACACGAACAAATTTCAACCTTGATAGTTTAATTTATCCCATTTACACGAGGAATTTCTCATTGTCTTGGAAAACTTGCTGGTGTTAACGGGGCTTTATGATCTTCACTTTGTCAATTCCATCAGACTGTTTCTTAATTGACGTTAATGATGGTTCAAAGATTTCAAGAATTGAAGATACGCTCCCTCAGTTTGGACGGTTGGTGCTCAGTT
>NC_090869.1:41208163-41215663 GCF_036669935.1 Montipora foliosa
AAACGTTATTAAGAACCCCAACTGGCAGGAGGCAACCAGTTGGCTATTTACAAAGCGTGGTAGAGTTGAATCCGGGACAACCGGAAACAAATCCTAACCAGAGGTTAGAACGGGATTTGAACTCGGAGCAGCCGCATGCAAACTCAACGTCCTAACCACTCGACCATGCTGCCTCCCTATGATTCAAGAAATTACCAAAGAACTACAGTTCATTGATCTTCCTCAATGATTTCTCTGATGCGGTTTCCGGCAGCCAAGGTCGCCCATCAAGGGGTAATTTTCTTGCCCGAGGATTTAATGGTGCTGGTTGGTTTGGAACGACATAACAGAAAAGTCACATTCCATTGGGCAAAGTTGCTGAATGGCACGTTCAAGGTACGACTTCCTGTCCTTTAATTTAGCTCTTCGGACAACTCCGTTCTTTCCATTGATACGTTTCACGACAATTGTGGTATTCCATTTCCCACGATTACGGTGGTTTTTCGCGATCAGCACTACATCCTCAACTTTCAAAGTCAGTTCCTTGGACGTGTGCAATTCACGATGCCTTTCTCTCAGCCTGATGAACTCATGCGTAAACCGCGACCTCAATACTTGTTTCAGTGCAGCGACGAAGGTATTTCACTCTGTTTCACATATGAACGTTCTCTACTGAGTTTAATGCTACTTCCGGAGGTTAGGTTGAACATATATCATGGAACTGGGAGTGCGAACTGGGAGTTCAAATATCATCCTCAACGTAAAGCTGATGACACACGATTCAACGTCCTGCAACATTTGGTTCTCAACAAATGTTGAACAATGTTGCACAGACGTGTTGAACGGAACAGAGCTGGTCTCTATTTTCATTAATTAAACATCGTTCAACAACGTTCAACGTGTTGAATGGCGTATTTCAACATTCAACATGGTATGACACACTGTTCAACATTTGTTGAACAACAGCTGCAACATTTGTTGATCAACAAATGTTGAACCTTGTATCACTAAAAGATAAAGGTCGATTGTAAACACCACCTCAACATCAAGCAACACTTCCTCAAGTTCATCAAATTTCAGTCTGGCTTTTCCAATTCACTTGTAGAAGGCTTGCTTGACTACTCCGACCACCCGTTCGTATTAACCGCACCATGCACCACGGATCCCTACTTAGATTGAACTGCCATTGGATGTTGTGATGTGCTAAATAGTCGTAGTCTTGAGGCACTTACATCATTAGATGCAACTAAGAAACTTAATCTGTTTTCGGAGTAGACCTTCGTGGGTTTCCCCCGCCTCGTGTTTTTTTACACACCCTTCGGTTGTCTGATCAGTCAAAAGCTCGCAGTGTATTGCTCCTGTCAAACTAAGCGCGAACTAACTTATGGGACCTGCGTAGTCCACACCTCTCACCCGGAAAGGATAACTGCCTTCTGCACGGTCGACTGGTAAGTTACAAGACAGCGCACTGTGGAAGGGAATGTCATAGAACTTCTTCAGTACACCCACAGCGATGGTTAATCACGTACTTCGCTAGCGGACATCATGCAAATACGAGGGATCCAGAACTCTTGCCTGACCAGACTCATCGTAAGAACCATCCCCCATCCCCCCCCCCCCCCCGACCCGTTGCAAGGTCAGAATATGAGCGCCTGTTTACTATCTTCTCTGACAAGTTCACGTGGAGGCAAATAAACGGGATAATTACCATGAATGCTTCCCTTGCACACATAAATTCCTTCTGAATTCATCTAGAGGTTCAGCTTTTGTTGATCGCCTTCAAACTTCTCTGTCATCCTGTACCGCTCTTGATCATCTTTGACCCACCATTTGACTACTTTTCCAGTTTCTATCGTCGTTGAAGTGTCGCAAATTCGTTTAATCTTCCCGAAACTATAGTTTTGAAGGAATTGGTTAACCCACGCGCAAATCCGAACTGTCGGCCAGTACGACTGCTTCTCCAGCAAATGATCAAACTAATCTTTGAACTCAACAGCAACTTTCACTGAATGTTTCGCCAGCGGACTTCGCTTCCGATTCACTTTCCTTGCTCGATTGTATGACTAAGTTCTTTAGCCACTCATATGCTTCATGATTCGAAAGCCATGTTTGTTCTAGAATCCTATAGGTGAACGACAGCTGATATGCCTCCGATCCTCGACTGCCAATGTCTCCAGTTTAGGAAATCCTTGTCATTTATTTTTTGCACTTTACTTGCCACGAACTGCTTGTAGGTGTCCCCACCTTCAATCCAATGCATTGCGGTGATGCAGTTCGGTTATCACTCAAGCCTCTGGTGTTAGTCAAGGGTTGCTGGCAACGAAATCAAGATTAGCCAAGAAGAATTTTTACGACATAAAGGTTAGAACTGGTTTCTGCCCACATGGCTGCCAACTCAGTGAACAACATGAAATCTGCGCTCGAAGGTTACCCTGTGAAGTCGGTGTCCGGGTGGCTTGATAGTATCACCACTTCTTGCATCACCGAATGCGTGCAATTCCACTTCTTCGACTGGTTCTTTGGACTTAAGCACACTTCTTGGCACTTCAACCTTTCTAGGGAGGTCTCGTACAACTTTCAGACAACTTCTCATCCAATGACAAATAATCATCTCACAGCTCACGATCTTTCCCAGAAGTAACGTTGGGGAAACCAGCCCAAGAGGATCATACACAGATGCTAGAAACTGCAAGATTTCACGTTCGGTAATTTCTGGTGGTTATTTGGAAAATGTCACAGCAATCTTGTCGTCGTCTTTATTCCACGACAGCCCTAGTAACTTGGCTTCACCTTCCTGAGCTCTTAAATGTTGCTTTGCAAATGTTCCGTATTCCTCAGCTAGAGAACCATCTTCACTCGCTAGGCGTGATCCACTGAGTCCCATTTATGAAGTGTAAATTTGCGTCCCCAAACACTGATATATATGATGACATCCTTGAAGCGTTGAACATCAGTTACGGTTTCACCCCCGGTATATCATCTGGATATTTCTCTCTCCGATTCTCCAAATGCAACTTGAGCGTGCCAGCTAGTAGAAACGGGCAACTGTGAATCTCAAAACTTCAACGACCGAAGGGTTTCGTACTGCTAATTCATTGAAACCTGACCACACATTTCTGTCATCCGGTCTAATACGTACTTGTAAGAAAGTGTGCTTGATATCAGCTGCTACAGCAATGGGCTTAAGGCGGTTACGCACAAGGACATTCACAAGAAGTACTGCCATGGAGGTCCCATTTCCAAACATTCATTCAGTGACGGGCCACCTTCTCCTGGCTTAGCCAAGGGATCAAAACACAATTCTCAATTTTGAGGTGGCCGCTGACCCTCTTTCAACTGATTTGTGGAATGTAGTTCTATTTGAGGCTCTCACATTGGGCACTTGATCGTCTGCAACTGTTTCAACAATCCCCTGGGTTATCTGATTTTGGATAACTTGATCGTACCTGTCCATCATGCCAGGCTCCCGTTGCAATTTCTTCACCAGGTTCTCTAATATCTTAATGCTTCCACGTTCGTGGGTAGAGCGGCATGACCTGCCTTCCAGAGTAATCGCGTTTCGTACCAACCCTCTTCACGTCTGTGGAGTTGCTCGATGAAAAATTCCCTATAGACGCCGCGCTGGTCTCCTACAGCTCTGTCTTTCTTCCAAGCCAAGAACATCCCACCCGCATAGTTAACGTTGTTCATATTCTACTACTGATGCTCTCTTCAGATAGGTATTTGACAGCTTGGTTTCTCTCCCTGACGACAGAATGGTCCACCCAAGCTTCGTTACTTCAGCAACTGGCTCTGATTGGTTCCCAATTCTTGGTTTTGTCTCGGTTTTTATACAGGCGTAGTCACTCGCACTAAGAATCACATGTATAGGTAAATCGCTCTCCTTGTCCATATCATCCATCGGCACTCTTGTAGGTGCTATTACTTCTCAATTAGCTCATCATAGTTTGGATTTGGTACTGTTGTCTCCCTTGTTGACCTGAGTTGTCATCTCAAACGTCTTGTCTACGCTTGTGATTTTCACAGAATAGCTTTTAACCTACTGCAGTGTAGAGCAGACCATCATCTCAATACGTTTGTATTCAACGTGTGCTGGACCTTTGTTCAGCCGATCGATCAGTGCAGATTACACAGAACTAAGTGCACTACAGGTAAAAACCCGCATAAAAGAACAAGTGGATTAAGAACCTCCAGCATGAAATGTGGTAAAAAGAACACCACATACATTGGAAGCAATTCAGCCTGATAAATTCAACAGGTTCTTGTATATTAGGAAATACTGGGTACCACTTAGATTAAAAATTATTGGGTCAGGATAACATTGTCACTCTAAAATCAATTTTCTTTATTGGAATTTTTTGTGCTCTTTGTCCCTTACAAAGAGTACAAAAAAATTCCAACAAAGAAAATTTATTTTATAATTGATTTTACTTGTTATTTCCACTTTCGCTGTGAAAGTGAAACAGCAAGTAATCTCTGCAAATGCATAAATCAATTCGTTTTTCTTGACAATATATACTGTTGTACAATCAAAGAATTATTAATAAAGCAATGTCAGTTGTGCAATACGGTGTATAATTTTCAGACAGAATTTAAGAACATGTTAAGAACAGCTTGAGGCGGATTTTTAACTAAGTACCCAATTATAAGAACGGCATCAGCCTGAAACTGAAAAACGTAGGTTCTCTTATGCGGGTTTTGTACTGTAGTGTCTATGTTGCCAGTAAAATCCGTTCTCAGGCTGATTCTGTTTTTACCTAGGTTAAATTGGCGATGTTCATTGTTTTGAACTTGTATTAGACCAAAAACACTCATTTTACCAAGGTTTAATACGTTAACAGTGCATGACGCAAAAGAGCAAAAAGAGCAATTTAGAGTAACTAGTAGGTCGGACTGGTCATATGGAATATGAGTGCGTACAATTTTTATTCACGAGTAAAACGAATGAGTGGGCGAAGCGAACGAGTAAGTTTAAAGATCCTTCATAACGAGTGAGCAATATAAATCGTACAAACAAGAGCCAACCATGAAGTAATTTGTTAATTATACAAGTACAGAGATCGTTAAGTTAACGAGGCAAGTGTTAAAAGATCAACATAATACTAGCCAATCAAAAGGCTGATACGACGACCAGTATTAAGGCCAATACGACAATTTGTCGTTTCTGTTTCATCACGGAAATGTACGGAAATCTCTATACTTACAAATATCTGAAAACAAAAACACAACTAATAAACACAAATAAGGAGCTCCGCTTGCCCAAATATGTATACTGTATGTACTTTTTCAATCACGTGTTTCCAAATTCTTTCAGTCATTCGCTTTTTACACGCAAGAACGCAAACAAGGTGTGCCATTCTTTTCAAGTTTTATTCTGTTCTATGAATGCTATGGGAAAGTCTGAGTAAGTACGCAATGTAACAAAGTATCCATGTAAACAACCGAATAGGGAGCTTAAGAAGCGACCACCGCTACGGAAAAGACAACGCCAAAATACAGAGATGCTATTGGTTAAAACAAAAAAATGTTTGTGTTGAACATGTGGCACGCATTTTTGTACATTTGTTTCCCGCACTCGTAAAAACGGCAAAGAGGACACACTTCAGCAAATCTTCATTCTCTCTCTCTCTACTTCAAATCATTCCGCACTCTATATTGTACAAAGTAAACAAGAGAGAATAATCGTGAAATACTTCAGATAGCTCAAGGTCATATTTTGAAGTGACGTTTTCGTCGCCGTGGTTTCTTAAACCCCCTATTGACTAATCTGTCGTTCATGTACAAAGTAATAATTTACCATGCAGCGTAAAACGCAGAGCAGGGGTAAACATGCAGATATTTGGTAAAATGCACAATGCGGAAAGAAACTTTCACTAATGGTAACTAAGGCATCATTAAGCCTAAAACGTTGTTTACGCCTAAGTTTAGCATTAGTAAAGAATTGGGGCTGTTTCCACGGTCAGCATTTCACCCGAACCTTCATTTTACCCCTGTTTACAGTGACAGACTAATCAACCTACTATTTAACAAATCAGCTATGTATATTTATTTGCTGAGGATCCGTAAAGGATTTCAAAAGGGCTGACCACTGCAAGTACCCATCCCCTTCCCGTTAAAGCAATGGGATTACTGCATTTTTATATCACCTGCCTCAGTTGTCCAGTCAAAACAATAGCCAAATGCCGTTCTACACTGACAAAGAAATATTATTGACAATGGTTGTACAGTAGGAATACATTTATCTCGCTAGTAAAATTACCCGCCCTTATATTCAATACATACCACCCCTTAGCTCCTAAAATCGACTGAATAGATGGACGCTTGATGAACTTGCATTCAATTTAAAATAGATACGTTTTCTATAATATATAGATATTAATGGATAATTGGTAGCACATTACTGTTAAATATTGCAATAATTTTGTACAATAGAGATTTTGTTCCCAGATTTAATTCAAATTACAAAGAATCCTTAGAGTACGTATACATTTTAATTCCTGTGACCATGGCATGACCTTAATTAATAGCTACTAAAAATAAAAATAACCTTCATTCAATCTTCCGATTACATGTGAAGGAAGCTTTTGGTTTAGATCAGAAACCCTACTCCATGCAATCAATGATCAGCACACATTTTCTTTCAAAAGAAATTAAAGTGTAAACCAGAACATTAATTTGGGAGACTAACGTTTTTCTCTGTTACATTAATGTTTGATTTAATTTTTGCATGCAAGATGTTAACATAACTGTAATGTAAAGATGCTTCTAACAAATCAAGTAAGTTTTTGGAACCTAGCTACAGCGAATTTCTGACAAAATGGAAATTGTAAATAACCAAGTGCCGAAGTAAATTAAGGCTGGAAGTCTTCAATTATTACTTGGCAGAGATACGAAAATTCTCTTTAATGGATTTTGCTTTTGAAGGATTAAAGAAACATCCAAAAATGAGCCCCTATGAAAAAGGTGAGTACTTTGAATTTTGCTTGGAATTGAACTTAAGACGAAAGACCTTTCATTTCCCTTTCCTGTTTTAGCCATCATTCCACCACTCTTGCAAATGTATGATTTTGCAAATACAGAACACTGGATGTACTAATCAAAAATTCAATACAAAGAACTGGAAAGATAATTTAATAATTATTGCATATAACACCAAAACAAACAGCATTCTTTTTGTCTTTGGAAAATCATCTGGAGAAAATCTAATGGGTGTAGGTGCATGTATGGCTTTCAGTAATACATGTAATTGTTATTTGTGTGGTTCTTGTAATCAGACCTTAAACGTGATAAAAACACATTTAGCACACATTGTAGATGAAAAACTCTTAAAATGGACCACTTCTTGATGGTTTATTTTTAAAGTTGTCTGATTCCTTTGCTTCTTAACTAATTTGTTCACCTTAATAACACAGCAAATTAGAGGGAACATACCGGTATATAGTACCCCTATTCTAACTTGTAGACTACATTCTTACTGTATTCATTTCTTATCATTGTTTACTCAGAACCTGTGTTAAAATA
>NC_090869.1:41220663-41240663 GCF_036669935.1 Montipora foliosa
TTTGAAATACATGACAAATTGACCTGAAGTCTGATTATGATGATTTTAAACTGCATGATCATGACAAACATTCTGCAAAGTCAAATGTATTTTTATAACAGCAAAGGTAAGTGACTTCAAAATTATTAAATTGAGCAATAGAAGGTGTTCAATGAATATATTTACTTCCACCATGAACAGCAGTCCAAAAACATATCTAAGAGTAATGTTATATCTGAGGATTAAACTAATCAATGACATAACTTTTCCTGCGACTCTCATTTTTCTGTGAAAGTTATGTCTTATTGATTAGTTCAATCCTCAGATATACTGTGCTCTGGGAACGCATGAAGCACTCTACCGCTGTTCCACCATGAACAGCAGTCCAAAAACATATCTAAGAGTAATGTTATATCTGAGGATTAAACTAATCAATGACATAACTTTTCCTGCGACTCTCATTTTTCTGTGAAAGTTATGTCTTATTGATTAGTTCAATCCTCAGATATACTGTGCTCTGGGAACGCATGAAGCACTCTACCGCAAGGATAGACTACATGTATACTCAAGATTTAAAACCTTATTTTCCCAAGCACTTGCTTTATCTTTTGAGACAGTTACAAACCAGAAAAAAAATTATAAAGAAATCACTGTTTAGATACCATGTCACAAAGAGGAACTTGTTCCCTCTCACAGAATGTTTTATTGCACGTCTTTAACAAATTTATTCATAAGTATTGAATTCAATGATAACTGAAAAACTGAATGGAAAATATCAATAAAACACTTACATCTATACTGGAAAATTACAAGCAACAAAAGAGGTGATAATCAGAGCCTTACCCTCCACTCTTGGCCTAGACTGGAAAGCATATCAGTCTTACGTGATATCTTTCATGCCATTTTGACACATTTTTTGATGGATTAAAGTGCCTTACAAACTAGATATGGTCTATTACTTTCACATGCCACTTCCTCATACACCTTCCCACCCAAGTTATCAGTATCACACACACCTTCGATAGGATAATCAAAGTATGAATACTCTTTGCGGAAATCTTTTTCTGAAGCAGAGGGCACATCTTGCAGCTGGAGAAATAAAAAGCAAGTTTTCCTCAGAATGTATTCAACAGTGCATCATTGAATTCATTAGAAACAATCCCTTTATACACATAACGGTTCATAATTTTGTCATTCTGTGAACTTTGATGCAAAATTGCTATCTTGTATGGGCCAAGGTTAAGCTGATAATAACAACACAGACCAGAAATTAAAGGATTCAGCTAAGAAATTTGAGAATGTTACAAGTAATGAAATTTACCTTTGACATGGCCCATAAAAAAATAATATTAGTGGCCATTAAACCATTGACTTAAGAATAAAAATTACCGAGTCACTTCAAAAAGGCTTCATCTCTCCGATGTTACGCTTTAAAATATTATCATTATGCTGAACTTCAGAATACGACAAAGTTGAATCCGTCAATTTCAAGAGCTAGACTATCTCATGGCGTCATCAAGTGCTTTACTTTGCTGCCACTCAAGAATATGCAGTTGGAGTAATTCCATTGCAGAATAGCTGTTTTGTAATTACAGCCTTAGAGTTATGTTTTGAAAACTAACCGACAAGAATAATATGTTAATGCAATTTAATGACTAATTTTCTTTACCTAGCAAGCTAAATTTCGTTAATTTATACGCATGGAAAGTAATGAATAACAAGTATTATCATCGGATTTCACAAGAAAAAAACGACAATGCGATAACGAAAAACGAAAAAAAATGAGACTTGACATACTTACATAAACATTTCGTGTTTATGAAGCAAGAATACACTCACTTAAGCATGTTACACACATAAGTCGTATTTATTTTCTTTCACATTAAGATCCCTGTATCTGATTCAACGCAAAGTTTGCTCGAGACCGTGTTTCAAGCAAGGTCTGAAAAACACTGACACGCTAGGGGCGCCGAGGAGAGGTCCTCTTATAGAAAAGATTGTCGAAACTTCTTTTGCCTGTCGCTGTTTCGTCAACAAGGTTGAAAACATAGGGTTGAGTGGCCTAAGGAAAATCTACTAAGAAAACAAGCTCAGCAGAATAATATCAGAAGTCATTACATAGTATAATGCAAGACGGAAAACCCATCCATAGTGTTACGACGATCTATCATATTGGAGAGAAAAGAATTACGCCTTTTGGGATTTAAACACCATAATACCACGTTGCCAGTGTAAAGCGACTTTTTGCCCTCGTTATTATTGAATCAGGCGAACCTCAAAACACCATAAGAAGCTGAGTTAGAAAACCGACTTATTTGGTTCTGAAAACAAGTCATCATGCAACATAGCGAACTCTTCCCTTTCCGCACACTGATCACAATATAATCACAAAAGAGCCAACCGATCGTAAAACTTTATGTTTGAAATAACAAATTAGAGAGTTTAAGCAAAACAAGTGATTTCCTAAAATGACAAATCGTAAATGCTAGCAGGCTGCTCGATGATTCCGTGCTGACCTTTGGTAGCGCGGTTGTTGTTATATCACTTCACTGGAGACCGCCAGCTATCAATTCCATAAGTGACATAAAAAAATCACCAAGATCGCAAGGCTAAATTTTAATGTGAACGAATCTCCATCGACGATTATACCTTGCCACCGACTTTCATTAACAGCGAAATTACTGTACATCGAGACCGACTTCATTGGCGAAGAAATCGTGATTTATACTCACCACATTGACCGGATATCCTTTGTATGTGAAGTCTGCTGTACATGAAGTTCTCTCTTTCGGTTCTTCGGTCAAATTCAGTGCCACATTCACAGTGTCATTCTCCACTACGCAGTCCCCTGATCAATAAAAAACAATTAAAACAGACAAGAAAACTCATCGATCGGCGCGGATACATACAAAGGGGACCTAAAAATAAACAAGATGACTTTTTCAAAGTTTTCAGGTTGGCTAAAGGTTGGCTTCTACTAACCTTCTGGGCCCTCTCTGGAAACCCACGCTAAAAAGGAAAAGAAGCGAGATTTAGAATAGTTGCAGAATCCAACTCCACGCCGCCACTAGGCACGGCGGTATTATTAAACATGTCATTACGGCATCTTGTGTTGAAGAGCTGAGCTATTGACTCGAAGCCCATCTGACAAACGCTTTCGCGCTTTACCTTGCTTGCTATATTTCTTGCCCATAACTAGAACGCTTCATCTCATTTTTCTACCACACTACTCCCGATTTTTAGGCAAGAACATTTCAGCCGATTGTAAGTTCTAAAGATATGCTCAAGTACTCGGTTCCTCGCTCTTTGAAGCTGTGGCAGCGGCTCTTTACTTTGAACGAATGTCGACCGAAAATTCATTCGATTGTTCTAATCAAAGCATTATGGCGATACCTGCAATTTGATTGGCTAGCGTTAAAAGTAGCCAATTACAATGGAGTGCTAATTTAAAGCAATGGATTTAGCAGTGGACGTAGTTTGCTCAAAGTTTGCTCAGTTGGAAATATAGTAAAAGTAAGTATCTAATCAGAAACTGCAACAGACACGAGTTTATCTTATCCGTCTAAGTTGGTCCAAGTCATAAAAATGCGATAAAGTTCATTTAGCGTTAGTGCTATGTTTTCCAAACGTAACTATTTTTGGAAACAAATCTGTTAAAAAGTTATATAGAGGTACAACAAAGCAAAAATAACTGTCAGGATACCTTTGGGAAAAAATACATTTAAAGCAATCGCGTGGATCTCTTAACAATTGCGTTTTCATGGCAGGATTGACTTGCCCACAAAATGCAGTCGATGAGCTTGAAATATTTGCTTCCCTGAAACGCCGCTCCTTGAAATTTTGCTTAATTAAAACGGTGCTTCCCTATCGTACCGCCGGAAAAGTTTCGGTGTATGACATTAGCGGCAGCTACTGGCATCTGCAACTAATGCAGTCACCTCAATTTCTAGAACAATCCCAATTTTATGAACAGACAAAACGTTTTTTTTAAACAAATCATTCGCAAGGTATGTTGGCACAAGTCATTTATTTTCATAAGCCAGCCAGCATTTCACACATTTTTGAGCATTAAAAGCGGTGGAGAATGGGTGCGAAAAAAGGCCAGTAGCCGAAGGCATTAGAAGTTAACTTTTATCAAGTTGTCTTCAAAATCCTTTCATTAGTCTGATATTGTGATCGATATTTGAACGATCAAAATAAATTTCAGGTACTATTTTAAGGATAGCCTTTCAATGCCAAACCGAAAGCGGGGAAGAGCAACCGATCACAACTATCAAAAACCCAATGCTAATTAAGTTTACTACAACCAAGATTCATGACATCAACTTATTGCAGCAGCACTAAAGAGGCAATAGCCAATTCTTCTCGACAGAATCTCGAGGAATTGACGAAGTTTTTGTACAAGGTGCTAGGCATAAAATAGTCTCCGTAACCAATAACGCTTAACGGTCAAAAGAACTTGTAAAAAGCGGCTTTTAGTAGCCGGCAAAAGTAAGGAATAGTGACGGTTCCGGACAATGACTAGACTACTGAAAAGAAATTACTGATATTTCTTTCATGATTGACAACGGAGGGGTGCATAAGCCATTTCAAGGATAACAGTTTTCAATTAAATTCATTTGGGTCAGTATTTAAGGCTCATGAGACAATTTGGTGTATAGTTTTGAACGCGGTCTATTATCAAATGAATATTTCACAGTCAATAATCCTAACAAAAGGTGACAAAAGGGTTAATGATAAATTTCTTTGTTCGTTAAACCGAGGAGACGCTGCTGGATTACAAATGGTCAGTGTGAACAAAGCTGTTAATGCACAGCTGAGTGGCAAGGAAAATCGTTCATCAATTACTAACGAATTTTTGGTATTACAGACATTACAATGATGAAAAACGTCATCATGAATGATGCAACGTAAGTCATCGCCTATTCTAGAATTAAGATCGACTTTGTGCAGCAAAAGAGATTGATTTTAATGTTGATCTTACTCATAAGGACTGTTTCAAGATGATTAAAAAAAAAACACTGAAATATGACTTTAAGGTCGACATAAAAAGGAAACTGCTGGATAGACAAGAGTTAATGGATAGACTAAATGAAGACACACAATCGGAAGCACGGGAAAAACAGGTCAAGTAATGGTGAAAGATCAAGTTCAGACTTGAACTATCCTTAGGCTAGCATTTGTTTAGATAAAAAAACAAAGTTGATGAAATCCCATCTTTTTGCTTCTTTTATTTCGGAACGAGTCACATTGACTGCGTTAATTTTTTGCAATCCATCATTGATAGGGGGAGGGAACTGAAGAGTTCTCCTTGAAGGGTAAAAAGTCCATTATACCCGATCGTAGCTCGAAGTACAGTCCAACATCGCCAACTTACAACTTTTAGAGACTACGGACATGAAGACACTTAGCGAAGGGAGGGGGAGGGGTAGGGATACTATGTTTGGGGGGAGGGTCATAATTATTTTAGCCTCACTTTGGGGAGGGCCTCTTTTTGAAAAATGCCTTTGAGGGGAGGTATTCTGTAAGTACTTACCTCAAGTCTTCAAACTCACATTTCTCTTTATTTGAGCCAACTGTACCCGTTTTAGGTATAAATTACACATGTAAACATGGAGTACTGTTTTACAAAAAGTCTACAAGGCATATCTGTTTTCTAAAACACATTGTAATTGATTTTGTTTCCTAGTACAAAGTTCTTTCAAATTTAAAAACGGAACATGAGAGGAAGTCATTAGTAAACACTTCTGTTAGAAACATTTGAACATGTACACTCAGTGTCACCAAAAGATAACTGTTAACGATGTTGTTAGCAGTTTTTTCGGAGAATTTGCTTGCCTGTTGCCCAAAGGTAAGACGGTTTAAAAACAAAGGATAAAATCAGGCTAAAGTATGAAGGAAAGAAAAGAAAACCAAGCAAAATGAACCTGGCAAACGCAAAAATATGAAATTTAGTCTTGAAAGATGATCCAGATATGGCATCGACTCTGAGGAATTATTCCAATCTGGACCATCATCTGGAATATATGACGAAAGATGCCTCTCCTGGTTCGGGCAATACAGAAACGCTGCAGTCATCATCATCATCATTATCACGGGCAGTATCATCATGATCTTCATCGATCATCCTCGTTCTCATCGTCAACGTGGGAGGAATTAATTGCTTCTATTACCAGAACTCCACACTTCCACCGAAGGCATCTGTCTCACTTTACTTTGGACAGAAATTTTCGTCCTTGTTAGGTGAAGGCTATTGTGAGACGGTTTATAGCCTTTATCGATCTGTGACTCGGACATGTAATTACAAAGGAAGAACTTTTTCCTTAGTTTGGGTTATTTGTTGGATCCGCCTGGGCTCGAAAAGCCACCTAAAGGACAAAAGATTTGAGCAGAAAAAAATTATTATTCAGAAGATAATTTTTACAACAAGGCCAAACATTTCTTGAAAGAAAAAACAAAGAGGCAACTCGGGCTTTCAAGAAACGAGGATCGATCTGAGCCGAAACAATTAAGAACATGAGAACAGTAGATGATAACTAGAAGTTTACAGCAACTGCAAACCGTCTTCACCGGCAGGAAACAACAAGAAAGTAGGTCCAAAAGTGGAACTGTTTTAAGTCTTGTCCCAAGTAAACATTCGAATTTGTCATGAAGGACACAATTACGTGAGTGAAAACACCACTGTTGATTGTGGTTACATATAAAAATCGTGCCTTTCGATGCCTTTCGTGAAATTATTTAGCATTTCACTGGTGGTTATTTAATAAATAGAATATTACGTGGCCGCTTGGAGATACGAAATTTCTCTTCCCGTGTTGAAAATATTTCGACACTCGGAAAGAAATTCCGTATCTCCGCGCGATCATTTAATATCCTCTATATAAATGCTAAAGTAGCGACCTAGTTTGGAAAAATCCAATCACGTATTTCTCCTACGAGATTAAATCTGTGCAGTGCTAGTAATGTTACTTTACATTATTCCTACGAAATTTCCTTTACATCAGCTTGAAAACAGGCCATATTGCAAAATGAGTAATTTCCTTTCAAGATAAATTGAAATTTATTAATATTGTAACAGTACAAATAATACCATTGTAAAGTACATGTAGTTTCTTTCCAGTAGTTAGAGTATAGAGCGTTTTCACATGACGTCATGGCAGCCATGTTGGTGTTGCAAAACAAAGAAATGGCGATATGGCGGCCATGATGGTGTACCAAAACTATTCCTCCGGGAATCGAACTCTATTTTTATGCAAATACTTTCTATTGTTTAGAAATCCAGTATGTCTGCTAGTCACGTGAGTGAAAACGCTCTACTGATAGTGCTCTATTTGATTGCAAATCTGGGAGACAAATACTAGTATGTATGAATCTTGTATTAAACTAGTTACCAGTATATTGCCAAAGGAATCATTAAAGAATATCACTGTTTTTTCATTGTGAAAAGTAGCCCTAAATGTGAAAGACAGAAAAGGGTTTTTAGCTCTGACAAAGGGTTACCCTGCGAGTCTCTTTCAATCTTCGTAGAGAGTCGGGAAGAAGAAAGAAGACTCTGCCGGCCACTTCCACGTTTCGTTTTGAACATGCGTTAAAAATTCAAATTTATATTCGGTGTCAATCACGCGTGACCACTAACCACTGGCAAACACACGACAACCAGGGAATCATTTCAGTGGAAACTCTACATTCGCCATTGTCATACGGCGGCCATATTGTCCCGGGAGACCAAAACAGCTTTGTTTTGGAGGTAAGGCTTGGCGTGGTAAAACAAAGCTTTTTTGGTCTCCCGGGACAATATGGCCGCCACTTCATTTTTTACTGAAAAATATATAGGTTTCTGGCAGAAATACTCATAGGAATTTAGTTTAAAATAGCCACGAGGTTGTTAATTTCAAAAAATACCGATGACACTTGGCGATTGATCATGCGCAAAAATTACGAAAACAGGTTGGACAAGTCGAAACTCATTCTCGTCACCAGAGCCTCGGATAGACCCAAGGCTCTGGGAAACCCTATGTAGGAGAACATGCGCCGTACGGTTTTTATCACCAAAAATTGGCTATTTGAACCTTACGGCGCCTGCTCACTACTCCTGCTAAGATGAATGCACCAATTAGAGACGCTTTTGATTGTTATTCACGAAAACCAATGAGAAGGCACTTTGTTTCAGGGTTCCCCAGAGCTCTTCTCTCCCTCAGTCAGAGCTCTGGGGTCGCGATTGGTCAAAACTGGACTGACTCATCCATTTCTTTGGATGAGTGGCAAATCAAAGAATGTGGAGGCGGCCGGCAGAGTCTTCTTTCCTCTTCCCGACGTATCTTGGAAGATCTAAAGAGACTGTGCTCGCAGGGTAACAAATGGTAAACCGGCCCTCAAAACGCCAGCTTTCAAATTTCTTTACAGTGGTCACTTTACCGTCTCATCTCACTTGATAAGCACTTTTCTTTATTTTACTTCTCCACGGCCACCACACCAGAATTTCTTTACAAACTAAACCCCTTTATCATACATGTGAAAGAATGTTTTACTTCTCATAACCATGAACCAATATTCTTAACCTAATAACTAAGACAAAGGTTATTTTACACTTAACACTGCAAATAAAAGATTACTCCAATCACTACAATGAGTGCGAATCCCTTACCTGGAATGCGGTGGTTGTCACTAACAGACTGTAGACTGCAGGCTTACTGAAAGCTAACTATTTTAAAATGGGTGCTTAGACTTAAATACTGTTTATCAAAGCTATTTGAAATGGTGCTTAGACTTACATACTATTTCATGATCAGCGCTATTTGTAGGCAGTGTGCGGTCTGCAGTTGTCATACTCCTCCTGGAATGCTAACTGTTTCAACTGAACAAGTGCATAATCCTCATCACCGTAAACTGAGATTAAACCACAACATATGTCCGTAACTGGGGAGCTATCATTAAAAGCCCATTGTCAAATGAGTGTGAACGTAGACTCCCGAAGTGTGCTAGATGGACGATGCAAGAAGCTGGAGCAGTACATGACTTAGAGATTGATGGTGTCAGCGGTACCACTTCGGGAGAATTAATACGCAATTTTTTAGTCGTAAATCTATTATATTTCTTAAAAGGTACATTCAGGAACGATAAAGTTACGAGGCGCGGTCAGTGTAAGAATGCCCGGTCTGTGGAGTAGCTTCAGCAACTTTCTCGCGACTAGCAGTACCCTGTGGGGTATTTATTGCGCTAAGTTCACTGATTGATGTCAAAAGTTCGTGGGCTTTGGGATCACATTTGGACTCAGTCAGGCAGATCAGGGCACAGTAATATTCAGGCTAGCACTCAAAGTATGGCTCCAGCTTTTGTGGATAAGGACGTCTTTCTGGAGATCTTTTATTTTGGCGTGATTAGTGGCAGGTCTTTAAAATTCAGGCAACATGAAAAAACCTTCAAAAATAAGCTCAACATTCGCTCTTTAAAAGAAAAAAATAACTACAAAGCGAAAAGCTCAAAACAAACGCGACCAAAATCGTAGTTTTCTGGGAGCATTCTCAGTCTTTTTTGTCCCAGTTACAATTTGCTTTCGTAGCCTGCATTGTTCCCCACTAACTCTCTGCAGAACCAGGACTGGTGATGATAAAACCGAAAGAAAGACATTGTTACAAAATCATTGATATCCTCGATATTGTACAAATTCAACATTGATAGGAGATTGCATTTAACTCGTGGAAAAACTATATGACCTTTTACTCGAGCCTTTTCGGTATGTATGTCATTCCTCTTCATGTTGCCACGAAATACATAGAAATGTCCTCTTAGAGTATGTTTCCTTTTTCGGAGAAATTAACAAGGGGACAGGGCAATTGGAACCGTCATTTTGAGTCCCAAAGAACAAGAGTGTGCTATGTTATTGACGGGGTCGTGATCTGTAAGATGAACACGACTCACGGTTCAAATGTTACTCAGTGCATGCCCATTTTTACATTTTCTGATTAAAATTAACTTTTGATACTTTTAAATTATGCAGTGCAAGTCAAAGAACGAAAACATTTGAGACTAAAGAAGGACAATTTAAAACGTATTTAAAAACTTTTAGGCCATGATAAGGCGGGTGACCTTGGAAGGTCTGAACTGCACGAGATAGCGTTCCATCAACAAATATCACGTGACGATAAAAATATGATGATTTTGTTGATTTCATTCGCGTATTTCTCAGTTACTCGTTGGCCAAAATATGAAATAACAGAGAATAAAAGAAGTGTCACAATTGTGAAAATCAACCCGCTACGTATGCCGTACGTAAAAAAAGATAATATCGTAACGATAACAAGCCAGATTCATGTCGATCTATTTACCCAAGCTGCCAATGATTGTCTCCATGCGTTATGGCATGATAGCTGTTGGAACCATGTACAGCTTGTTTCATTACATTTTGAATTTGAGCTATGAGAACTTACCAGGGGAAAAAGTTCGTTCCTCTTTGGAGCCCTTTGATCCCATAATGGTCTGTGAAGAAAATAAAGTAGACTGGTAGGATAACTGTTCGAAGATTATTAAAGTTGAACCATATTATGCTGCTGTATTACACTTTATAGCGCAGTCTTTCAGTTTCTGTGGAATTCAAGCTCTTTCTAGCCAAGCGGTAAAGAAACAGGAACAGACTGGGAACTTAGTTGAAAAAGAAAAGACTCTTAAACGCTCTTTACATGTCTCGCCTTATTTCTATAAAACCCAAAACTGTGATTTGTTCTTAACCGACACTCGACATGAGCGTTTTTGCATTTAATTCCTCAATTTAAGTCCCTTAGGTCACTTGGGCTTATAATTAGCTTTACGCATTTTTCGGCATCCAAAGATCTTTGCAGTCAAAAGTATTAGCCCTCATTCCCCAGCATCACTGGCCATCATTTACGTACATGTGGGTCAAGGGGCCAGGAAATCGTTCTACTGCTATTTTTGAGCTAATCTTATGTCAAAGACAAGATTAGCGCTCTGATAATTCTACTTCCGTTTGTCATAGCTTCTTATGGAATAGTTTGAATTCTCTGCGCTAGGCATGTCACTCTCCTTCCAAACGCCTCATAGGCGCCGTTGCTGGAACTGAGATAACAGATCATATTCAAATAGGGCACACACAAATGGACATGCATATGATTGATACAGAACGTCTGACATTCTTCTGGTGTTCAGAGTACTGACTTGCAAATGTTCCCCACGCTTCAAGCATTGTAAAATTAATTGAATGAAATTTCTACGTTTAATCCTTCTGTCAAGTGGGACTGAGGAAGGCAGCGAGACAAAAGAGTTTGCATTCTTGAAGTGGGCCGGGAGCGAGGTTATTCAGTAATAGAAGTGTTTATTTTTTGAAGATTTAAAGACGGCGGGGCTTAAAGTGAGGAAGAACCTTGGAAGCGCTGAACTGCATGAGATTAGCGTTCTATCAACAAATATCACGTTACAAATAAGATGATTTTGTTGACTTGATTCGCATACATTTCGCTCGTTGGCCAAAATATGAAATAACAGAAAAAGAGAGAGTTGAGAGTTTTACGTTTTGATGATAGTTTTTTTCAATCAAACTGTTTAATATAAAGAATAATTCTTCAAGGATAACTATTATTAGGCAAGTTGTACTGCTATTCGCATATGTTGCAGTTAATTTTTCGTTTCATTTCATTTTTTTTTAACTAGGTAATTATTTTTTTAACTAGGTAATGTTTTTAACTAGGCTTTTTTTAATCAACTGTCTAAAAAAGGGATTTTCCTTTTTTTAGGGGTGTAGTTAAAAAAAGGGGCTTGTTTTTTTAGGGAGTATGAAAAAAGAACGAAATTCTCCTCTTCTCCGTCGTACTTGTCCTACCCATCCCTCATCTTCCCCCATTGTCCCTCTCCTACCCCACCCTTTCTTCACGGATCTATCCCCCGTTACTTGAACCCCTCTCTCTGGAAAGGGTTTATCAAGTGAGTTGATATCGTAAATTGACCACTGTGAAAAAATTTGAAAGCTGGCATTTTGATTGTTAGCCCTTCGTCAGAGCTAAACCCTTTTACGTAGTAAGACTACTTTTTGTAATGAAAAAACAGTGATATTTTTTTATGATTCCTTTGGAAATATAACTTGTTTAATACAAGATTGATAAATATTTCTCTCTCAGATTTTCAATTAACGAGAGCAGTATACTACCGGAAAGTAACTACATTACAATAACGTTACAATGGTATTATTGTTTGGTACTGTTACAATATGAATAAACTTCAATTTATCTTGAAAGGGAATTTGTTTACTCATTTTGCAAAATGGCCTGTTAACATGCTGCACAGATTTAATCTTGTGGGAGAAATAAGTGATTGGAGTTTTCCAAACTTGGTCACTACTCGAGCAGAATGTTTTTTCGATATCAGTTACTTTTCCTAAAAGCAACTACTGTTGGGGTGCAATGGTGACCTTTTACCATTCAGTCGATCTCTATCAAAGATAGGAATGTTGGAGCTGCCATTGGTTGGTGGGCACTTTCTAAGTATGGAATAAGCACATTTTAACACGTATGTTAACAACTTGCTAGCTGATTTCTGCGTAATTTCTTGAAGCCACTTTTTCACACTTGTCTCCACTGTGAGAAATTCGACTGTGTACTTGGGACAAGATTTGAAATAGTTCCCGTTTTGGAGCTACTTTCTTGATGTTTGCCGTTGCTGTAAGCCCATTTCTTTTGAGTTATCATCTGATGTTCCCAGTTTGTTAATTGTTTCGGCTCAGATCGATCTTCGTTTCCTAATAAGCCGAGTTTCTTCTCTGTTTTTCTTTCAAGAAATGTTTGGCCTTCCTGTAAAAATCATCCTTTGAATAACAATTTATTTGCGAGTCTTTTCAATTCCTGTATTTCTCCATAGAAATCGATTCCATTTACGCTATTGCATTGGCGTGATTCCACCATTTTACAACACGTGCATGGCTCTGCTGTAAATAAATCAAAGTTTGGACCGAGAGTGGCCTGGGATGAATAATAAAATACTTAATTATAAATTATGATGAGAGGTTTGCATGAGTTGCTTGTGTGGTCAAGTGGATAAGAAAGTGGGCAGCAGGTTTAAGTTCAAGTTCGGGTGAGTAAACAGAAAAGTCTTGATAAGTAAGAATTGTCTGTGAAGAGTGCTGATGAGGGGGTGGGGTTAAGGGATATTCAAGGGGTAAGGTAACTGGAAGGTAAGGGGGAACAGGTCTGTGAAGAAAGGGTGGGGCTGGATAGGGACAATGGGGGAAGATGAGGGATGGGTAGGACAAGTAGGACGGAGAAGAGGAGAATTTCGTTCTTTTTTCATACCCCCTAAAAAAACCAAGCCCCTGTTTTCTAACTACAACCCTAAAAAAGGAAAATCCCTTTTTTAAACAGTTGAAAAAAAAACCTAGTTAAAAAAAATTAACTGGAACGAAATATTAACTGCAACATACACATTAATACTAAAACAAAAACCACCTGCTATAGTAATGAATACATCTTTGCAAAAATTAGCAGTGAATATTTGTTATCAGTTAAAAGCGGCTTCTCTGACTTATCTGATATGGCGTATGCATTAAACCGTTTTATAAGTTTAGGAGTTGTATTGAAATGAAGGCAAGGAGAAAACCACGAAGCATAGCATTTTTTGACTTGACAAAATCATCCACAACTCACTGACTTTTTCTCCTGAAAATGTTTGTTAATAAAAGTCCGACTCTTGACACAGCTGAACATTTAAAGAAAGATAAGTGGAAAAGAAAGACGCCGAAAGTCAAAGGAATATGTGTTGGCGGGCGTAGAAACCGCACCTTGATGTAGTCAATCATTTTGTTTTGACAGAAGAAAAGGATGCCGACTTCTTAAATTTTCATGAAGGCTGAGCAAGTGATAGCGGCTTTGCTTACAGCACATATTTACATTCAAGGGTTTTAGTTCCGTGAGAGTGAAATTTAGACTGCATAATTTGTCATTCCTAGTTTTTCAATTTACTGAAAGGTCGCCCCTCCTTTTCTTCAACGAGAAAAGTATAAGCACAGCGCTTTTTTTTGGCATGGCAAACAAAGGAATCGATTATAAGATAACCTTTTACAACAAAATATTCCGTACATTGTTACATCAAATAGGCATACTTCGTTATTAATTTCTGATTCTACGTACAGAAAACCGTTGTTTGCGTTTGTTTTTACATGAGCCTTGAAAATTTCAATTATTTTAATGGAGTACCCCATCTTACTAACGTGACCTATCATCCTTTATTTCAATGCTCTCAAGAGAATCCCGTGGTCAATAGGTATGACATGAGGACTATTGGACCACTAGGAACTATAAATTAAAAGAAATAATTGACGAGCTCAATTTTCACGGGCTTCTCTCAAAAGATGTCGAAATTAGTTCAGATTGACATATCTGCTCTCAGTCGATCACATATATCTTAAAGTTCTGGCCCCACTTGTTCAAACGATGGATAGCGCTATCCGTCGGGTAAATCACTATACAGTGGATAAGTCATAGCGAAACTACTTGCACCATCCGATGGATAGTGATTTATCCCAGTGGATAGCGTTGTCCATCTTTTGTACAACTGGGACTTCATCGCACAGTATGTGGTTATGCCTAGCTCGGGATGAACAGTTTCAAAACCATATTAGCCGTGGACCTATTTTACATAAATTTTGATAACATGGTCTATATTTTCTAACTGAACTGTGTTTGGCTTAAGTGCTACAACGAAAACTCTAACGTAAATCTTTCCCTTATATTTCTCGGACGAAAATTCTGGACCGAATGTTAGAGAATTTTTTCTAAATACCTGAAATGTCTACTTTCCGTTGTAATTGCTCAGTAGTTTCGAACCCAAAACCTCAGAGGTACCGCTTGTTTCCTCTGTTTTTTTATTTTTTATTTTTTGCTTAAGATGGCGAAATCAACTTTCCTTTGTCTTACTGGCGTTTTTTTCAAACATGTAAGGGAAAAGAAGCCACATTGGAATGTAGAGTATCTTGAGATACGGTAATTTTTTTTTTCAAAAAGTTAAGTTCTGTTCGTCTAAAAGTTAAAGTTGCCTTAGTAGGACATTTTGTGAACACTTCGAACCATTTTTTTTTCATACACAGTTGCTGACGCTTTAAGAAAAGCACAAGAAAGGGGTAAACCTGGTAAAGGAATGATAAAAGGGAAGGCAGAATTTGTGAAGGGAAGCCAGGGAATACTTACCTCACTGTTTTGCTACTTCCCGTCGTAAACTGAGCGGTCACCAAGATTCTCCCGGAAAGCACAGTTTTTGCAGTTATTCACAGAGTGACGAATCCAAACTGCATTCCTCAGTAGATCACAGTCGAAGTACCAACTGAAGTTTCTCTAGCTGTTGAGTTTAAGCATCTTGCACACAGGTAATTGGATCTGGTTGATAAATGTTGTATTTGTGGCTTCAGAGAGCGTCCGACTTTGAGCGGGCCTTTTCAACCATAAGCAGTTGGCGGGAAATCTGTCGGCACTTTTGTCGCTTAGACAACTGGTTGCGATATTATTATTTTAATCACAAAATAGCACTTTGATAAATATTACCCGACGATGTTCTCCTTCATAAAAAGGCCTTTTGTTTGACGCACAAAAAAGATCGGGATTCAATTTTTATATATATCCTTATTTCAGAGGATAGCGGCATAATCAGCTGGGCTGTTTGCACATAATTTAAAAAACGAGTGGTTATTAACCCCTTTAAAGGATGGCCGAAACATCAGTCACATGAAGCCTTAGTTTCACGGATCGGATTCCATCTTTATTTTGTTTGAAAAACTGTCAAGGGCGATTTGCCGACAGCAATAACAACGATTTCAACCCATCGATCTTAGTTTCGTGTTCCGGGTATTAAAATTCAGATGCATACATATATATTTTTCAATTTATGCAATATTTTTTGACACTTGTTAAGAACAAAGCGTGTTTTTCGAGTTGCTTTACAGGATTTTATTATTCCATTTCCATCTTTGACTTTCCGTCAAATATTGCCCGAGCAACACGTCCAATATATTGTTATTTGCGAACTGTTTCGAAATATAACTTTATGTGAATGGGCTACTCTGGCAAGCAGGTGTGATGTCTTGCATTGCTCTCCTGATTCTTATGACTGTTTTCGCATGACACCTGCAGCTTTTAAGAGCTTGCAGTTATAGAAATATAAATGTTTTTCAGTCCGTTTTGTTTATGGCTTAATGTGCCAACCATATGCAACAACTAATATTTGCTGACTGCTTGTCCAAAAACCTACGCGTCAAACGAGAGATCTCTTTTATACTCTTCTGTATTTAAATGCAAGTGACTAAATTCTATTACATTCTTGAGGATCACAAAAATTTCTTCTTTCTTCAGTAATTATTTCCACATTTCTGTACCTTTTCTGAAGATGCATCCGCGCACGAGATTTCCTTACCAGGGAAACCTGCATCACGCGGTAACCTTCATTGCATTAAAATAGAAGGACAAAGAAGAAGACAAAAAAAAAGACATCAGACGGGGTCAGCTCAATTACAGGGTACCCTCATTGCGAGTAGAATCGGAACTTTGAAAAGTATGTGATGTTATAACAAATATTATATTATATCAAAATTAACACGTCTTAAATAGAGGTTCGAGTTGAATGTAATAATATTTCTTTTAGTGGGTCTGGTAAGATATCCACAGTCAAACTAAACGGAATAATGTCATAAACAATTAATATTCACTTACCAACGTTCATGTTCGACTGATCAAGTTCCCATGAATACACTCATTTCCTCAGAACATGAAGAGATTTTAATAGTTGCTCCCAGTCTATGTCGGAAGATCTTCATTCTCTGGAATTTCGACGGACGACAACTCGAACGCTAGATTTATAAAATTCAGATGAAAGTCATTGGTAAACCTCACAACAGGACCTTTTAGTTCTACTCCTCTTTTGAATCATTACTACACAATGAACTTTTCAAGTCTGAGACGAATTTAGACACTGATTCGAACAATGCAGTTAAGAAGGTTCGAAATGACTGAAATAGGCTTTGAAATTACGGTTTCAAAGCGTTTAAGTGGATTTACTTGCGTTCATTTTCCCGGAGCGAGCAGCCTTTCGTCAGATCGAATGTTTTTAAAACGATTTCAGTGGAAACAAAGGGGAGGTTGTTGCCGAGATAAAGCAAAATATTAGAACTCGTTAGTCCCCCGAAGGCAAAAGAAAAACGAACCATGCGACTAAAGCGAATTCCTAATGAAAAGTTCATCTCACTTCAGCAGCTGCCGAGAAAACAACTTGGGTTTGAACCCACTGAAAAGGGAGAATATAAAAGGCGTCAATGAGACTTAAATTAGTCGTTTTTTCTGAAAAGTCGGTCCTGTAATACATTTTCAAGACCAGAAAACCACACTTCAATGCAGGGTTTATTGCTTCGCCGAAAACGTCTTTCTGTCTAAGATGTAAGGAGAGCTTAGTTATGGCATGATGCTGAAATGTGCCCTGTAGTATTGTTTTCGTAATTGCAGAGAGTCAAATTGAATAGAATCATGCAATACTAAGCGCCGGGTAAAGGTTAGTGACTCCAGGAAACGAGGGCCAGCACCATTGAAATACAAATGTATCTCAGTCACCAGCCAAGTGGCCTTTATCAAAGTTTCCTACAAACTTCATTGTGGCATTCACAACGACTTTTAATTCTTTTAGGCAAATGGACAAAGAAGGCATTGTTGTAATCGGTGCGCATATTTAGCAACTACTATAGCCTAAGGATAATAAACTGCTGTAGATATTGTTATTTATATGTGCGTAATAGGATTGCAAGCAATTTGTGGCGAAGGGTGACTTCAGTGCGTAACTTCTGAACATCTTCTGTTGGGATGTTCATTAACAAAATGGCGTTCTGGGTTACGTCAAAAGAAAGGGTCAATAGTGTCACTTGCTTACAGAGCTAACTAAACGATATCCACACGCCATGTCAGGTTGGCTGGTGCCGTGACTACGCTGTGAATAGTCACACTATGGAGCGACCGACCAGTAAAATAATCAGAATTTAAGGTCCGATTCATATGGTACCGGACGAATTTTCTACAGGTTAAAATTTTTGACCGGCAATTTGGTTCTCACGGAACCATGCAACATTTTCGCCCAGATTAAAGTTTAACATTTGTTAGTGGTTTTACCATCTATTCATGCGCAGAGCGCTACTTTTCAAAATCCAAAATGGCGTACGCGTCAAGAAGGAGAAATGCTAACGATAGTAGCTGAGTTACCACGAACCATGCAATCACGCCTTTGCCGTGCAAAAATTTAGACGGTCAAGGTGTTCACAGCGCGCCGGTTAAATTTTCGACCGTACAGACTAAAAAATCGTCCCCTATTTGGGTGTTCAAATTTTTGAACGGCAATGCGTCTAAATTTTCGCACGGTACCGTGTGAATTGGGCCTGATATACTATGCAAATCTCGATTTTTTACTGTGCTGTTTTTACCATCGCAAATTCCGAGCAGAATGACTGTGCCGCGGCCAGAATACATTGCTCCAACAATTTCTGTCAAAAACAATAAACTAACTAACTAGCTAAATTTAAAAACAATTATCCTCTGTGTCCATAATATTCGCTCAGTAAAAATGACTCCTATTTACATGGCTAAACATTTTAAAATGCAAAAGACCGAAGCTTGTAAATACTAGTCATTTATCCTCTATTTTCACAATTTTCAACCGGGACATGTTTCCAATTACCCAAGGAAAAGGCATTTTTGGATATATCATAATTCAGTTTGAAAGAGAGGTTTAGAGGACAAAAACAATAGAAACACGTTGGAATGAATGTGAAAAATATTAACATATCATCCACTTTCCTTCGTCTTTGTCCTTTAAACCTCTCTTTCAAGCTGAATTATGATATATCGAAAAAGGCCTATTTCTGTGTTTCTGTGTCTGTGCCTTTCTACGTTTTCTTTTGTGTAACTCTATCCTTAAAATGGCGAAAAAAAAAAAACAAGGGAGCTCGAAGCCGGAGAGTCCCGTACAAGACCAGCAAGATCAGGCGGCCATTGCCGAAGACGAAGATGAATTTGTCACAATGGCTCAAGTTCGTGAACTGTTACAAGTTCAAGGGTCTATGTTGAAAATTCTTTTTGAGTCTGTAGTACATTCGCTTTCTGCGAGAGCAGACGAGGTTGTGAAGTCTGTACAGTCGATGGCGGGTGTGTAAAGGTTCCTTTGTGGCCTCCTTTTTGGGTATTGGTTCGGGCATTGAGTTTGTCCTGTTCATTCCATCACCACTTAGTCTGCCTACTTGTTTCGTTTGTCTGAAGATGCTGTTTCTCCTCATTGTTAGAAAAAGTTTTTCCTCTGTTTGGTTCCCTTTACTAGCGTCAGTTTTCTTTTTTGATTTAGACCGCTCTGTTGTTGATCTTTCACGGAAAGTTTAATTCTCATGGGGCGTCCTTTACAAAGCTGAACACCTTTTCTTCTCTTGGTTACGGGCTCTCTGCGGTTTGTTTTTGTTCCAATCCGAGTCTCTGCAGACATTTTTTTTTTCTGTCCTTTGGCTGTTAGTGTGCTTTCGTGGCTTCAGTCCTTTATGTTTTCGGCTTCTCCTTTCTGTCTGTCTACCCTGCTTCGTCATGTCTTATTTGGTTTTTCTGCTGACGAGTTGGGTGTTGTTCCTCGGGTTTTTGTCTATCTTCTCAATGTCTATAAGTTCTGTATCTGGGGTGCTCGCATTGATTTTCGTTTCATGGTTAAGAGTCCCTCGGCTGTCGAGGTCATCGAGCGTGTCAAGTCCCGTGTTCGTTTCTGTCTTCCCTTCTTTTTCCGTCGGTTTCGTTCTGACCATCGTCGCCGTTTCTTTTTTCGTCGGTGTGGTGCTCGTGGTGTTGTTGCTTCTCTCGTTGGTGATTGCCTTGTTGCTCATCTCTGATTCTTTTTCCTTTTTGCGAGTTTGGCGTGCCGAAAATTTGATGCAAATGGTTATTATGGTTTTGACTTCGGAACATATTTGGCTTACCATTTTTGGATACGAACGGGTCAGGTTGAGCCTTGGATTTTTCAGTTTTGCT
>NC_090869.1:41248163-41290663 GCF_036669935.1 Montipora foliosa
ATCGGCTTTTGAACAACCGGGCCCTGAAGACTATAAAAACAAATCAGTTTTACAATATAAGTTACCTCGAATTGGGAACGTGACTGTAAGCTCTTGTTACACACTTAAGAAAGCGAGATCGGACCGCGCATTTTGATTTCTCCATTCAAGCGTAATCACAATTCCTTGCGCCTTTGTTCTTAGCGCAACCACAATTCCTTGTGTTTAAAATACAAATCTGCTCTTCTCCCGATTAGAGAGCAGCCTCGTTCGCTCGCTTCAGGCTCACTCACTGCGGCAGGAACAATGAAACCAGGTGTATACCAACTGAAATGCGAGTAACTAGCGGGATGTTACACGGTATACCACGGGAAAGAAATCTACAACGACTTTCCTGAATTTTAATAGGCCAATTTCGATATATTAAAATTCAGCTTGAAAGAGAAGTTTGGAGGACAAAGACAAAGGAAAGTAGATGATATGCTAATATCTTTCACATTCATTGCAACTTGTTTCTATTGTTTTTGTCCTCTCTGCCTCAGTATCAAGATTAATATTGATATTTCGGAATGGCCTGCTGGCTGTTTTTCCATCAGATTCCAAAAAAATGAGCCAGATTTGCCCCCTTATGGATTTTCCCCAGCCACAGCGAGATAAATCTATGACATCAAGGCCTGGAAAATATTTGTAATGTTGATCGGGGGTCTGAGAGCGTTGTAGTATCCTGGACAGGCAAGTCAAGTGCTTTTTTGGTGCAGGTTTTCACTGAATTTCACGTACTTTTTGAGACGAAAGGTAACTGAAAGGATGTGATATATTTTACAGACTCCCCTGCCAAATTAAGAGGTTTTTCAGGACAGGCCGGCAACAAAAAGGGCGAAAAAAGGTAACCAAACCACGTTTATAATATAACCGTGTGCTAAATCGACAGGGATCAGGGCCGTAGCCAGTATGAGGCAAACCGAGGCACTTGCCTCAGTCATTTTTTCGTGATTCTTTAAAATAAAGGGTGATTTCCAGTGTTGTCTTTATATTGTACTTACTCATCATAAACACCTAGAATGCCTACGTAGAGAATTTAACCATGGATATTGCCTCAGTCATCATTTTTTTCTGGCTACAGCCCTGGGGATGCGAAATCATGTGTTATGATAGTATGTATCATATGTCCCCGAAGGGTTCAATCCACATGATGAAAAAGCTCCTTCGAGCCGGATTCGAACCAGCGACCTAAACATGTCTTAACACAGTCTACAGTCCTCCGCTCTACCAACTGAGATATCGAAGGTGTACACAACATTTCTTCTAAAACATGCAACCAGTTTTTTTCTAAGAAAACTGGACAATAAAAAATCACGGAATTCTAGAACACGTTCACTTTAGTAAGGAGAAAGAAAATGTATACGAAGGAAATGAAGTACACAATTCAGACCAATCAGGGTTAAAAATTTTCATTGTCCCGGACAGACACCTCAAGTTTTTTTCTTGGCGTACATTTGCAATTTCACCCAGTTTTCCAGATAAAAGGTAATTGAAAGGATTTAAAAGATCTGCTGGCAAAGGAGGGTTTTCAGAACAATCCGCACTCGGAAAGAGAGGGAAAAGATAACCAAACTACGATCATAAGGATAAACTATATTGTGTAAGAACCCGATCGGGTTCAATCCACATCATCAAAAAGCTTCCAGCCGGATTCTAACCAGCGACCTAAGTACGTCTTAACACACTACAGTCCACCGCTCTACCAACTGAGCTATCGAAGGTCAATGACACCTTAACAAAATTGGACAATAAAAAATCACGGACTTCGAGAAAACTTCCACTATAGTAAGGAGCCGAGAAAGAAAATATAGCAAACGAAATACACAAGTGAGATTAATGAGCTTTAAAATAACCATTGTCGTGCACAGGCATGTCAAGTGCTTTGTTGACTTTGTTAGGTGCAGGTTATCTCCTCTTCGTTGAAAGCTACAATAGATTAGGGAGCTTAAGCAACAATAGGGAGCTTAAGCAACGAAAACGGCGACGGCAACGAGAACGTCACGAATTTGCATATTTAGTGGGTAAAAACAATAGCTTTGCACGCCCTGCACGTGCGTTTTTCACTTTTGTCCATTTCGTTGCCGTCGTCAGCAAAACAACAACGTGAAATAGCCAAGTTTTTGGTTTTATCAAGAACGTCAGCACTTGAGGATAAATTTTCATTTTCTCTCCTAAAATGGAGTGCCGTTCCGACTGGTGTCGTCTTTGAGGAATTACCACACCCTTGTCATATTAAAAACGTTGAAATAGTCACCAAGCGATTAAAAATAACGCAAATTTATATTTTGAGATGACGTTCTCGTTGCCGTCGCCGTTGTCGTTGCTTAAGCTCCCTAATAACGGCGACGGCGACGGCGACGAGAACGTCATCTCAAAATATAAATTCGCGTAATTTTAATAGCTACGTGACTGTTTCAACCTTTTCAATATGAAAAGGGTGTGGTAGTTCCTCAAAAATGACACTTGTTGGAACGGCACTTCATATAGGGGAAAAATTCAAGTGCTGACGTCCTTGACGAAACCTCGAATTTGGCTATTTCACGTTGTTGTTTTGCTGACGACGGCAAAGAAATGGACAAAAGTGAAAAACGCACGTGCAGAGCGTGCAAAGCTATTGTTTTTGCCCACTGAATAAGCAAATTTGTGACGTTCTTATTGCCGTCGCCGTTGTCGTTGCTTAAGCTCCCTATTATTAAGACACCGCCTCACTGGGTAAGACCAGTCACCAGAATGGAAGACTTGAGACGGGCTTCCTTAGCAAACGCAGTGGTGGTACGAGAGCAATATGATGTAGGCCAAGGCTGAGGTAAAAATACATCAGGGCCCGGTTGTTCGAAAGCCGATTAACTTAATCTAGGGTTAGCGTAAAAATTTCAACTTTTTGGTGAAAGTTTCTTTTGCTTATTTTTGTTCTTCAAGATTGACTTCCTCTAATGTTAAAGTGCCCTTGTGACCAAAAAATCAATTCATATTTTTCTTTCGATTTCAAAACTATGTCAACAAAACACTAAGTGACCCACGTTTTAAGCCTTGATTTCAAAAAGACACCTCTTTATTTTAACTGTAATTTTCCTATTTAATGGTCCGCCATTACTAACATTATGTTCTTGAGAGAGCTGGATCGAGGAGAAAATGACGTCAAAGGCTTACTAGTTTAAGAATGCAATACGTGTGTACGCCGCAGAATTAATATGCAGCACGGGGGTTTTGGGCTTTCAGACTTTTAAACTCACGCTTTGCATATATAATAAGCTGCGTTCACACGCTGAAATTTTAAGCTAGTGAGCCTCTGACGTCACTTTTCCCTGGATCCAACCGTCTGAGGTCCAATCGGTCGGTTTTGAACGTGAGTAATGGCGGACCGTGAAATCCAAAACTTACACTCAAAGTAAACGGCCTTTGGATAAAAATCAAAGCTCAAAATTTTGCCAGTCAGGTGTTAAGCAAACACACTTTCAAAATCTGAAGGAAAAAAGGAAGTGGTTTTTTTGATCACAGGGGCACTTTAAGTTTTGCCGAATATCAGCGTTGAACAGCATTTGGGAGTAGAGAAATAACTCCTTGGTTTATTTTTAATCTGAGATTAGCATTAATCTGATTTTGAATAATGGGAAAGATCAGCTTAACTAAGAACACACGACATGATGCAAGACATGTACTTGCTTTGAGGACGTTCGAGTAAAACAAGATCCAACACCTTAAGGACACAAGGACTAGGAGGAAGGCTAGCTTCAGCAGCAATGCACTAGACTCTGTTTACATCTGCAACACTTGCAATCCTGCTTGCCGCTCAAGGATTGGACTACTATCACACGAATTAACCGCGTGTCTAGGGCAGGCAGCGTCGATTGATACTGGTCTGCCGTCTTCGATGAGAGAACCATGTAATAGTAATTGGACTGAGTGGAGTACAATAGACCAATTCGGCTAACTCAATGTTGTACCCAATTCAAATCTTTTGGGAATAAAACGTTTTGTTCCAAGTATTTCCATCTCATTTAAATGTGAATGCTTCATTGTCATGCAAATTCAACACACAAAGAATCTTAACCCCGAGAGATTTGAATTGGGTACAACATTGAGTTAGCCGAATTGGTCTATTCAGGGAGTAACCGTGAGTCGTTTTAAAATCGGCCGAGCGCGTAGCCCTCAACCTCGTTCCCAGTGTCTTCTCGGCTTTCAATATGGCGGCGGGGCCAGGAGAAGACATTGGGTGCTTACCATTTAGCCAAATAATCCGGATGGAATAATCCTTGCTTAAAGGTAAACTATTTTCCGAATTTATTGATCAACCGAATGAGAATGGCATTTAACATTTACTACCCGGCTTTTCATTCCGCATATTTACTCGATCTTGTAAGAAATTAAAGGATCTGAAAACGGAACGGTCCTCGCAAATAGTAAAGGGAATTTCTTGAATTCCGTTCCGAACGGAAAAAGTGCACCAACTCTGGAGGAAGTCCACAATTTCCGAAAAGATTTTCCGAATAATTGCCTTTCCTTTTGACCTCAAACTGAAATTTCCGGATTGTTTGACTAAATGGTAAGCACCCCCGCCCTTGTGGCACAACGAAGCGTTTCTGGGTCAAACAAGTTCGACCGACCATGCGACCACCCCACTCATGCCACTGCTGTGAGCCTGGAAACTAAGCCGCTTCCGGTCTTTAAATTGGTGAGGATTGGTGAGTGGAGTAATGATTTTTTAAAAAGTATTTTCCTCTTGAAAATGAAGTATTGCACGGTGAATTTGTAATGTGGCGTCCGCGTTTTAGTGCATGCGTGAGTTATGGGGTCACTCGGTCTTTGCAAGTGTCAACACGGTACTGTTTGTCCATGTCGGCCAAGACTAAATGTTCAAGTCAGGTGGAATTAACAAGTGTGCGCTACCCGCATGTCAAGAGAGGATACTTTTCACAGGTGCGTTTGACTATTTTCACTGTATTATTTCTTCATTATTTCCCTAAACTACAGTAAAAAAAATCAACTCGATATGGCTAGGGGCTATCTCGAAAACCTACCAGTTTATTTAGCTCCTAGGCTCACAAATTTAATTAATTAAAATTGTAATTATGATTATTTTATCTATTTATTTGTTTGTTTCAACTTTAAATTGTACATTAACCATGAACTGAGCAATTAAAAATTCTATTCTATTCTGTTCTGCTAACGACAGAACATAGGGCCCACTATTTCATAAATTTGCACTCTTCCCTGGTTTCACAGAGAGACTTATTAAATTTATTCATTTTTTTCTTTTTGTTATCATCATTGTTATTGTTATTGAGCCTAGTATTCCAGAATTCGATGCCTTCTGGTTTTAGAGAACAGCCGCATTAGATACATGATAATTTTGATAAGCGTCAGAGTGAGTCATGCTCTTCTCCCAATTTTCAGAATCAAGAACTGTAGGAATGCAGACAAGAATTACATGTAACGTCGTGAAGTGTCCCAAATGTTCCAGGGCTCAAAGTTTATTTTTGGCTTTGGGAGCACTTGTGCTACCAAGTGTATAATTTTCTAGGCGCACTGCCAAATTCTTAGGCACACAGCAGAAAATGTTAGGAGCACAGCTTACAATACTGGGAGCACCTGTTCCAACAGAGAAGCAGACCTTAAAACATTAGGGCCGTTTATACGAGAGTAAATAAGCCGTGCATAATACGCGAAAGGAGCTATTTATAGGAGTATCAACTCCAAGGCCAGGATAAGCCGCGGCTTGAAAAGCCATGAACATAGATTTTGTACCATTTATTCGGGGCTTTCAAGTCTTATGTAAGCCGCGGCCAGAGTAAGCCGCAGCTTACATAAATGACCCTATTATTAGGTCATCTTCAGACCAGCAATAAAATTCTTGTGGTTTTTAAATCAACTTGACTTCCCAATTTCAACCACAAATTATTATTACATGTTATCAACATGTTAATAAAAGTACATTCAAAATAACAGAAAATCTTTCATCATGTATTTCCGTTTCAATGTACTGTACACGCAAACGCTGGCGGTCAGAGACTTAAAACCCTAAAAGTATGCGTTTTTGAAAGGTAATATGCCTCTAAGCTGTCTCGTTGCAGTCTACATTGTAAAAGACTTTATCTGCCCGCTGGATCATCCTGTTCGCAAAAATTGTGTCTCCAAGTCCCAGCTCGATAAATTTGCTATATGTAATTTGTATCTGTGTTGCTTTATATGTAATTTTGTTTTGGCTTTATCTGTATCTGTTATGCTTGACAAGCCTTAAAGACACATTCTTTACATCGATTTGCAAAGATTGAAATAAAAAGCCGTTTGAGTCCATGAAAGCATGACAAACTGAAGCGTGCGTGACTTTCACACTCAATATGCAGATGATTGTGTCACCTCGATAATTTGTGTTCACGTTAGCATGCGTCACCGCTCAAAGCTTCAAAACAAATTCAGAAATGCCAACGACATACATGTAGGCTATATTTAAATCATCATTTTGCTTGTATATAAATTTGCTTTAAATGGTTTACAAGTATGCGTAATGTTAAGTGTCGATGAAATCACCGATTTCTGCATGTTCCTGAGCACTATTATTATTATTATTATTATTATTATTATTTTCTTATTATGATGATGATCCTCATTATCTCCGTCTGCAATATCTATTGGAACTCCTGGTGCATCAGAAATCAACTAGGTCTTTACCCTTGAACATTCTAGGCCTGCTAATGCAGCCAACTTGTAAAACCAAAACAGACGATGATAGAGCCTTCTCTGTATGCACTCCAAGATACGGAAGACTGTTCCTTTGGAAATTATACAACAGTCCAGTACAGCTTTGTTGTTTAAGAGAAAACTCAAGACTTTCCTTTTTACTCAATTTAGAGTAACTCTTTATTATATATTCTTAATGTTTTTTTTAGATTCTAGTTGTTGTGATTGTCACTACCTTTTTTAATTTGCAAGTTCCTTGATGTAAATCTGTAATTTTTGAGATATATATTGTAAAGTGCCTTGAGCAAATAGTGGATGTGTGCGCTATGTAAATGACCTATTATTACTATTATTATTATTATTATTACTATTATCATTATTATTATCATCATCATCAGCATTATCATCAAACACATAGGTTCTCATGGCTGTTGTCATTAATTTCAGGTCTCGGAGGAAGACATCAAAGTTTTTGAGAGGTTGATACCCTCAAGGGTATTAACAGATGCACATGAAATAGCTCCACATAATGTTGACTGGTTGAAAATGGTCAGGTAAGGTGACTGATTTATTTATGGCAAAACAAAGATTGGTTGTGCAGGCTTTCAGATAACTTTGGAAGGCAGGGTGTCATCAAGGAATTACAGCACTGCTCCCGCCAAACCATTGTAAATTTTGCATTATTTTGTCACGTCATGAGCTGACCTTGTAGGGTTTTTGACCAGAGACCCCCTGGTTTTCTGAAACACTGGTTGTGATGTGTCTGTCAAGACACTAACTGATCACAGACAGTGCAAAAAAAGATGTGGTATGAATACATTTAGTGACACAGGCAGTAGATGAAGGTCAGTCACTCAGAGAGAAGCTTTGGTGTCTAGAGTTCTCACACTTTTTCACATAACTGCAAGTTTGTTTTACCATTTTCAAACACCAATTTTTTGTACAATGTACTGATTATTATGGTGTTTACAATCAGTCACCATAGCAACAGTAAATGTCTTGTACTGAAATGCTTATATCTCAAAACAAACTTGATGACCCTCCTCTTTTATTGCTCAAAAAGTTTCATCAGGCAACAATGAAACTTTGAAAAGTTAAAAAAATAGCTGGAGCAGATTCAGTGCCACCAGGGAATAGGAATCACGCTAAAATTAGAAGCCATAATTTTTTTTTTTAAATTCAAGGTCAATGAAGAAAGAAGAGTTTTACTGATGTACTTTATTCCTCTTTATCTCTGAAAGCGAAATCATCCACATTTTGATGTATTTCATTGAAACATGCCAGGTTGCCTTAATTGGAACAAGAATCGGCAAAATATGGCAATGCAACCAAGAAAGGACGAACTTCCATCAAGATCCGCTCCAACACGTAAATAACGTTTAGGTGCTTTAAACAAACTTCTGAAAACACAAGCTAGTGAGATTTCCCCCTAATTTTACGAGAACTCATTGCGATTACGTGTTTATGCAAGGGCACCCAACGTCAATTTTCAGAAAATATCTGTTCGGAAGACGATTTGAGATCTAGAATTTTCGGAACATTTGTTGTAAAATTTCTTGCTTGCCTGCCTGTCCTAGGATTTTTGAACATCTAAAAAATGGTATAATTGCCCATTTTTAATGGATTTTTACCCTAAAAATGTCACCTAGAGAATTTTCAGGAGCCTTTTTTCTGGCTGAAATTTTCGAAAGATAAGTTTTGATCCCTATAATTTTCGGATTACTAGACTTTCAGCTAGGAAATCCGAACAGATGAAAAATTTTTAGGGCATAAAAATATGCCAACATATATCTACCGTTTGAATACTAAAATTTGTTTAACAAGGCTATGTTTAGTGTTTTTGAACTATATTCTTGTTGGGTGCCCCTGTTTATAATTATATTCGTGCTTGTTTATGATCACTGTCGAGTCGCAACGAAAACCAGTTGGGCAAACGGATTAAAAAAGCACTTGTTTGCTCGCATTTTAGAGCAAAACAAACGACAAATCAACTTTTTCTCTATGTCCAAAAGAGTACAGATAATTGTTATTTAATTCCACTTGACAAAAAAAATTCGATTTTTGATTAAACCAACTTTTAAAAATATGCATTCACTTTAAATAATGCATCTGTAAAGATAACAAACGGTTTAGTGCCCAAGGAAAGAATTTGTGGCATAACTTCTTCCACTAAGTATGAGCTATTACTGGTATTCTGTTTTGTCATTGTCATTCTCTTTCGCTCTCCTTTCATTTCTGTTCTAGACATAGGTCCTCCAGGCATCGTGTAACCTTATCAGAGCTTCTAAAGATATGCCAAAAATTGCAATACAGAGAAAAAAGCAGCTCTAGGCAAATTAAAAATAGACTAAGCTTTAAGTGTATATCCCTCCGATGCTTGACGTGAATAACTGCGTAGCCACCAGTGTGGACCACAGATATCATGATCTGTCAAACTGGATTGAAACCAGCAAAAAATGCAGAAAGAAAACATCTTCCAAACCGTTTTCCACCTGAACATGAAACGCGTTAACTGTGTAAGAACTATAGTTGATGTGGTAGTTGAGCCTGCAATCCAATTGAAAAACCATTACCTGGAACTCGCTGGCCCTTTGACATGTCTTTTTAACAAATCACTGGCCTCTGGACAGTTTCGTGATAAGTGGAAGGATGCGAACCTCACTCCTGTTCACAAATCTGGCAGCAAAAACCTTGTCAGCAATTTCAGGGGTATTGCTCTGCTTTCTGTTGTGCTGTGACAAGTGCTGGAGAGATGTGTGTTTCCCAGAATCTATAATCACGTGGTTCCTCATCTGAGCTCCTTACAACATGGCTTTCGCCAGAACAGACGCTGCATCATTCAAATGATCCAGTATGTCCATTTTCTGGCCTCTACACTTGACTCTGGTGGTCAAGTCGACACAATTTACTTGGATATGGCCAAAACATTTGACACTGGGTCCCCCATCAGAAGCTCTTGTATAAACTATGATACCTTGGCTTTCGAGACCCACTTCTAAGCTAGATCGAAGATTATCTGACAAATAGACAACATCGTGTCACTATCGAGGGTATAGCCTCTCAGTGGAAACCAGTTACGTCATTTCAAGTATTATTTACATCAATGACATTGGCTCTGATATATCTACTGACTCCCTCTTACACCTCTTTGCAGACAATGCAAAGTTATGTAGAGCCATAACTACCCACATCGATTGCAGCATATTGCAGGTTGACATACATGTAAGGTCTGTAAACACCTGGTGTGAAACCTGGGACATGAATTTCAACCCAATTAAGTGTAAGCATCTCCGAACTACTAAGAAGAGAAACCCTGTGTGTGCAACCTACCATCTTGGTACTGATGTCCTAACCCTAAGTAAGGAAGAAAAGGACCTGGGAATAATTATGTCTCACAATTTATCCTGGCGTGATCACATCATGCTCAAAGTCAACATTGCTAACCGGATGCTAGGAATCATTCAAAGAACCTGTGGTAGACGTCCCATATCAGATGTCAGATATACATACAGCTCACGAGACCCCACTTGGAGTATGCTTGTGAAGTCTGGTCTCCCCATCAAGCTTACGTGGTCGATATCCTAGAAGGAGTCCAGAGGAGGGCGACCAAAGTCATTATTAAGCACAAGCCTTCGGGGAAAGGTTGAAAGATCTGAAGCTATTATCTCTTGTATCAAGGAGAAAGTACTTTGACCTAATTTTTCTCTTTAAGTGTAGACAAGGTTTATGTGAAATAGACCTTTCCAACTAACTAGAGCCTGTTGGCAATGCATCCTATAAGCTTAGAAACACTGAACTTTGCTACAAAATGAAGTATGCTCGAACAAACGTACTAAAAATTTCATATTTTTATCGTATAGTTTGTTTCAAGATCCATTTAATCCACTATATCTCAGCATACAGCGCAGTCTAACGCGAGGAGGTAACTCGATCCTAGTCTAGTTGATCATAGATAGAAATCACATGTATATTGTGACATCCTCCCTTTTGGAAGATTGAAATGGATGAAAAAAAAGCGTCGGTGTCATTTCAGTGCGGAATCAAAGGGTCCATAGAACAAATCTATCGGTTGGTGAGTTCAACGCAAGACGATCAATAAGCGATAAACACTAATCATTATGATAACAGCAACAAAAAAAATTAAAATCACGAGTCTAATCACAGACATAGTCCTTGAGGTATGCTGGGCTCTTCCTGAGTCGCTCTGACCTCCGTTACTGTTCCGGGACGGTCGCCACTTCAGGTTGTGGCTCTTGAGGGGCACTGCCCTGGTCGGGGGTAAATGCTGTTGTTGCATTTGCCTTTTCATCTGCACTGGCTATATCCGGGTCTGGCTCTGCTTTGCTGGAATCAGCTGGCGGTTCAGACGTGGTTCGCAGATGCTGTCGGTTTCTGTGGTAGACTGCTCCATCGTCAGTTTCAACAGTGTATGACCACTCGTCAAGCCTTGCAGTAACTTGGGCCTTGCGCCAAGACTTGTCACCAAGCTTAAATGGCTTCATTCTAACAATGTCACCTTCAGAGAGGCTGGGTAGGTCCCTTGCTGACCGGTTGTAATATTTGGCTTGAGCCTGCTGGTGTTGTTGCAGCTCTTTTCTTTTTCGAGGTTTGGAGTCCTTGGCAGTAGTAGGTTCTGAGTTGTAGGGAGGAGTGTCTTGGTTCTTCGGCTCATCAAACGTTGTGCTGGGCTGGTTGTCATTCCTTGTGTGGGCGTGTTTCTGTAGTCAAGTGCGGCGAGGTACGGGTCGGTTCCAGGCCTGATTGATTTCTTCAGGATGCGCTTGGCTGTCTTCACCCCAGACTTGGCCTTGCTATTTCCAGGGCTACTGGTAAGATGCTTAAAATCACATGTTTTTGCGAAATTGGCAAACTCGTCAGAAGTAAACTGCGGCCCGTTGTCACTGATCTCTTGATCTGGTATGCCATAGCGGGCAAAGTGACTCTTCAGCTTCAGAATGGTGGTGCTGGCTTTGGTGTTTTGCAATCTGTCCACCTTCCAGAAGTTGCTATAGTAGTCTATTGCGATCAAGTAATCCTTTCCATCGAGGGTAAAAGATATCCATGGCAATCTTCTCCCAAGGATGGGATGGGACTTCGTGGGGCATCAGTGTCTCCTTGGGGTGTGTCATGCTGTCAAGTTCCCTACACGTTTCACATGCGGAGATGTACTGTTTCATTTCTGCAGACATGTCTGGCCAGTAGATGCATTCATGTGCACACTGCAGACGGACGATTGAATCTTCACCTTTATGTCTGTGCGAAGGCTCCGAGGTATTACAACGGAATTTCCTTTGAAAACCAGGCCATCTTGTACGGTCACTGCGTCGCGCATGCTGAAGTAAGGGTGTGTCCATGCTGGGGTATCGTCCTTATGTTCAGGCCACCCTACAAGAATAATCTCTGACAACTCTTGCAGAGACTGGTCTTTCTGGGTCTCTGCTCTTATTTCGTCAAGATGCTGGTCAGATATGGGTAGATAGCAGACCATGTTGACTGATTCGAAATCGTCCACTTCTTTGCCTTTGTAGGGCAGGTAAGCCTGTGACAACGTGTCAGCCAAATGCATGTTTTTGCCACACTCATAGTGCACAGTGAAATCATATTTCTGTAACCTCATCATCATTAACTGGAGGCGTTGAGGTGCTCGAGCGAGTGGTTTCAATAGAATCGCTTCTAGCGGCTTGTGGTCACTTTCGATGTGTACGTGTCGACCAAATGTGTACTGGTTGAAGCGCTCAAGAGCAAAAACAATTGCCAGCATCTCCTTCTCTATTTGCGCGTACCGGGTTTCTGTATCGGTGAGGGCACGACTTGTGTACTCTATGGGCTTGCCGTTCTGAAGTATTGCTGCACCAAGGCCACTCTGGCTTGCATCACACAGTATGGTGAGGTCCTGTGAAGGGTCGTAGTAACACAGAACAGGCGCTTCTGTCACTAACCGCTGCACATGTGCGAACGCCTGGTGCTGTTCGGAGGACCAGTTCCATGGAGTATCCTTCCGAGTCAGGCGACGAATCGGTTCCATGACATCAGACAGTTTTGGAAGGAACTTGGCTAGGTAATTGACGAATCCGACTTGAGGTCAACTGTTGAGAATACTCTAGCTTTTGAGAGTTCCAGAAGTATGTCCTCTAGTACAGGAAGCTGAATATATCGTTCTCTCTTCTGGGCAGTATTAAGTGGTCTGGGATTGATGCAGATCCTCAGCGCTCCAGACTTCTTTACAGCCACAGCAAAGACTGCTGACCCATGGAGTGGGCTCACTGATTGGAGCTATGACCTCAAATCGCTGTAGTCAATCCAACGGATGATCGAATCACACATGCAGTCACAAAAATTACATGTTTTCGCAAGTGTGCGAAGGGCGGTGACATAAGCATCAATGCCTTCGTTTTCCTGTTGATTTCGGGAGTTGAAAGTGTATCTCTCAAAGGTTTCGTTCAGTTCCCCTATGGTGAATTCGTCGAACTTTTGTACTATCGTAGCCAGGTCATTTGGATCATCAGGACTGTCGAATTGAAAGCCTTTAAAAATCTTTAACACATCGGCACAGAATACAGTGGAGAAACAATGCGACCTTGTACGCGGGCAGTTGCATCTTGCGCTGAGAAATGATCATGTAGTTGCTCCACATTTGTTTCCATACTTTCCAGTTGTCCACCACGTTCCCAGTTGTAACTAATTTGCCAGGGGGCATTATTCCAGCCATCGCGCTGAAGGATGGGTGTTGCACAAGTCCTAGTTGTGCTTGAGGCTGTTGTGTGGCTGGTGTAGCTGTTGTGCCAGGTGACGGTACTTCAGGCGCCGTTTCTGTAGCAGACATGCTGACAGGATTATTGTAGCTGTAGTTCATGCGACTCTGTAAGTGATAGGCGAAAGATTCATTGTCCTATTTCGCTGCCACCATGTTTCAAGATCTGTTTAATCCACTATATCTCAGCATACAGCGCAGTCTAACATGAGGAGGTAACTTGATCCTAGTCTGTTGATCATAGATAGAAAGCACATGTATATTGTGACATAGTTAAGCTTTGGAATGATTTACCATTAAATTTAAGGAAATCTGACTCAGACTATAAATACTTTTAAGCATGACCTTAAATCAATCTTGTTTCATTCCGATCAATTTCTATAGCCATCTTTTTTTTATATTTGTATTTAGATTTTGATTTATGTTTTAGGAAACCTCTTTTAATTAGGGATTAGACTCCTGTTTAGAGGCTCTCCTAGTTGTTGTATTAATGCACTTGAACTGAAACTATTAAAGTAAGCGGCAGATGTTGCATTGTAGGCGGCCAAATAGTCGGCTGCCGTCACATTTTGACTGAGCTGGGCTCCTCACTGATATGTGCATACTGTGACAGAAGTTGTAATTCCAACATTGGCAGAATAAGCCATGAAAGAAGCTGCAAGAGAAGGATGTCTTGAAACTGTGAACCAGAAAATGACAGATAGCTCTTATTTAGCCTACTATCTGCAAAGACCATCTGCATAGACGCAAAGAGCCAATTATTAGTGGGAGGAAAAAAGGGTGGTGATAAAGTGTCGTCCAGGACCCTAAACCACTTTTAATAAAAATGCCAAAAAAAAAATGACGACAATGTATCAGTAGGAGATGGGCCACCATTAAGAACTACCAATAGTAATATGAGATCATATGGGAGGGTGGGAAGGGAAAACTACTCACTTCACGGTCAGAAGAAACAGAGAATTTTTCAGACAAAATGTGCATGTATAGCAAGCTGCAACAATTTTGATTGGATGATGAGTTGGTTGCACGTGTCACCAAAAAATCCAATTAGAAAAACATGTGTTGATCAGGTGCGAAGCACACAAACAAACGGTTTATGCAATCAGTAAGGTACAGAGGTCAATTGAGGTAGACATTAACTACAGTTTATGCTAAAGCAGCCATCAATGGTGTCAAAAACTATAGAAATTGTGCAATTTTTTTCTGAGCTATATTGAGCTTGTTTTACTAGGTTTACCCACTGACCCCCAGGGGTTCTGGCCAGTTCATGCCAGTTTGGGTGTCAAAGGGTTAAGACTAAGAAAACCACTTTTGTGAGGAACAATAAATAAGCACTTTGCTTAAAACCCTTTGACTCCCAAGCTGGCCTGAACCGGCCATACTTAGTATTTTACTCGTCAATGGGGAACCCTGGGAGTCAATGGGTTAACTTGGAGCGATGCGAAGTCTCATCCATGACCTTGGCTCAATTGAACTGGAAAGGAAGCACAGTTAAACTACACACTTACATTTTCAGTAGCTTGACTTCAACTTAATGTGCAGTAAATTATTCTTCATATCGTGACAAATGTAGCAGAAGATGTGATCACGTCTTCTGATTTGAAGAGTGAGCCTTTTCACTATGAACGTGCCCATGAAAACGTTTGTTTCAATCTGTATTAATTTTAAATAAGAAGGGGTAGCATTTAGCTGATCTTGTGCCATGCAAACATATTATTTGTGTTGAGATAGAAACTTGTCAACAATTTTGATTCGGCAACTTGAAGAAGAGGATTTGTTTGCGCTGTACCAATATGCAACTACATGTATTTTAGCAGAGCTCTGCCTTTAACACCTGTCAGATTGTTTCCGGACTGTCAGATTGTTTCCGGACTCTAAATTTTTCGTTTATTACACAAGTTTGACCGTCAAAGTTGTGTATTAAACAACTTTGACGGTCAAACTTGTGTAATACACAACTTTGACGGTCAAACTTGTGTATTACACAACTTTGACCGTCACTTTTGGTGGTCAAAGTTGTGTAATACACAAGTTTGACCGTCAAAGTTGTGTAATACACAACTTTGACACATGAGCTCACGGCGACAATTTTTGAAAGCCGCCATTGCGAAAAAAAATATTGAGGTGAAAAACAAACTCGCAGTTTGCTCTATCTAACAGAAAATGCTTTTGCAGGACTTTCCTTTGCCTGGTCTATTCGACCCGGCAAGGATAAGGCATTAACTTTTCACTTTTGAGGAGATAATCCGCTCTGAGTCATCCGTCCAGTCGGAGTGTTAGTCATTCCGACGATGCCAGCTTTAAGGCAAGTGCGTAAATTCCTCAAATAACAACGTCAAAAGTGAAAAAAAAGATCAACAACAACTGATGTACGGATGCAACAGAAAACGAGAGCGTCAAAGGATGTCACCTAATTTGCGAAAAACTACCTCGTTCCGTGCAAAAAAAAAAGAGAAACGAACAAACAGCGACTTACCTATCTACATGTAGTTGCTCGCAGGCGAGCGTGAGACAAAACAAAACATGCAAATTTTGAAGTCAACGCTCGACAAAATCATTTTCGTATGAGCCCTTTCGTAATGAAAGGGACCATCTAAACAGCAACATTATTTTTAAAATAACTTGTTTTTTATTCGCTGCAGCAAACTACAGCGACACCACATACACTAGGGAGTCGTTGTTCGTTTTCGGTCAGTTCAGACCATCCGTAAAAAATGAAGCTGTCAATCACAGATTTGTTTACAAAGAGAGAGCTTGGCTCGTGCAAATCTTTCCAACCTTTTACGTATGCGATCAAATGAGAAAAGTTTTGCTTAAACAAAAAAAAGGCAATTGCTTAAAGAAGTAAGATCATATAATTGAGATAACGGTGTGAAAAAGGTGGTAATTAAAAACGAACGCGGTGAGCAAAGTGAATTCAGTGAATTCGACTTTGAATTCGTCTTTTTGACAGCAGAATTGAAGACGAGTGTAAAGGTTTGAGTGATAAACATGAAAGGAAAATTTTGGCAAGAAACTTTAGACTCGGTTTGTTTCTGTGTCTTTTTTTTTTTTTCAATTGAAGGAACATTTACGCTTATTTTAGCTTTACTTTAATACAAGCAATCAGCTCATCCAATTTACTGCGGCTAAAATTTTATTTTTAGTCGCCAGTTAGTCATGGAATATACGCATCAAGGATCGCATGGGCAACATTAAATTTTACCTTTTGGCGTGGATAGAAAAAGGCATAGCGTAGCCAAATAAGTAACGGTCGTATCAATAAAAGAGAGGAGTTTCGGTAAAAAAACAAAGCGAAGACGAGTTAAGGGCCCATACGCACTAGGCTGAAGAAATTTGTTTGGCTCAACAAAAATTGTCTCCGCTAAATTTTCAATTTGCTAATCGTGGCCGCACTTGAAAACGCTTTCTTTAGGTTGTAAAATATGTATAATTGACACTCCTAACAAAAATTTGAAGTTTGATAAGGCTTGACAAAATTTGATGAGGAAAAAAATCACTGTGCAAACTCGTAGGACGGAAATGATGACAGATTTTTTTCGCAAAATAATCAAACATTTGCCCACTGCGTACGAGCTCAAAACCAGTCGCATCGCAGTATGATTTGGGCGACCAAACACTCTCTCATGATTTAAAAGCTCCATCGGAGATCAGTTAATGAGCCTTTTACTGAAATTAAAATACAATCGTTCAGTTCAGGCGTACAAAATGCATAACAAGAGCCCCAGGTATGATCGTATACCATACGTTAAGGGTTGTCTCACCACAACAGCCGTCACTTTATTGCCAAACTACCCTAAATGTATTATAGGGCATAAGCACGACAGCTACTGGTAGATTCATGCATTTTCTTCAATACTGAGATTTGGACAGTTTCGATAGTGACTAGACAGGCCGACTTTAGCGCCAAAAACTACGATCTCATTATATATGGCGATGTTTTTACGCGGGAAAAATGTTGATCTTACTTGTGCTTCTAGCGGTAAATTAAGGGAAATACCGAAGAAAAAAGGTTTTGCCGGATCCTCTGGGTTTGAGGCAATAAACAGTTGTTTACCTAAAAAGGATCTCACCTCTGACCAGCTTCGCATCATCAGAGGCATCATGCGGTACTTGTTTTCGATTGCAGCTGTATCAACGACAAACCTCGCCAATTTGACTTGAAGGTTGTTTTATAGTATGCATCTTTTTTTGGGGAGCTTCGCAAGTTGATCTCACACAAGGATCAACGAGTAAAGCGCTATCACTTTCTTAAGTGGGAAATGAGCTCAATCCCAGCAAAAACTAGCGAACCAGGCGGGCCTTTGCAAGGAAAACTATTACCAGATCTTGATTGACAAGTCGGGTAACATTAATCACGTGATTTGAAGTTTCCGGATATTTTAGATATTTAAAATTAAGAAGTAAACGCTTGAGGCGGGGAGGGGGGGGGGGGGGGGGGTAATTTATTTTAAAAAGAAGAGTTTGTAGCTTAAAAAAAAAAAAATTCTTCGACATTCCTTTGAGAACTGCTTTTGTTTTCTATCATTCACGAGCTGGTCTGGAGGAGAAAAGGAGGAGGGAGGGTTAGTGGAAAATTTGGAGTTGCCTGGTTTTTTGGGGGTGTTGAGGGGTGTTCAGAAGGGTCTTTGAGGGATTTTAGAGAATGAAAATGGAAATGAAAATACCCAGATATTTTCTTAAAAACATTTTCTAGATATTTGTACCCTAATCCTCACTGAAATGTCTTTCTTTCTGTTGTTAGACCGCCTAAGTCATAGATTTTCGCAGTCAGAAGAGATCAATGTGTGTTTCAATGGTAGCCGTCATAGAAAGTGGTAGAGGAGATGCGACTTTCTGATAACCTCTGAAGTTGCAGACGAGGCAGGCACTCAGGCAGACAGAATGTGTGCACCACCCAACTTTGACTTAAAATATAAGGGCTCTGTCACGGCACTAATCAATACTCATTATTATGTTAATTGCGACGAAGGCCTTCAATTATGCGCAGCTTAGTCCATAAAAACAGGCAATGCGCTCGGGGGTTTTCAAGAGTTTTTGACAGGCATACTAAGTTCTAAGTTAACAGTTGCACCCAGTTTGGACGGAAAAGCTGTAAAAGTGCCGTGACAGAGCCCTTATATTTTATGTCAAAGTTGGGTGGTGCACACATTCTGTCTGCCTGAGTGCCTTATTAATATCTAAAATATCCGGAAACTTCAAATCACATGATTAATGTTACCCGACTTGTCAATCAAGATCTGGCAATAGTTTTCCTTGCAAAGGCCCGCTTGGTTGGCTAGTTTTTGCTGGGCTTGAGCTCATTTCCCACTTAAGAAAGTGATAGCGCTTTACTCGTTGATCCTTGTGTGAGATCAACTTGCGAAGCTCCCCAAAAAAAGATGCATACTATAAAACAACCTTCAAGTCAAATTGGCGAGGTTTGTCGTTGATACAGCTGCAATCGAAAACAAGTACCGCATGATGCCTCTGATGATGCGAAGCTGGTCAGAGGTGAGATCCTTTTTAGGTAAACAACTGTTTATTGCCTCAAACCCAGAGGATCCGGCAAAACCTTTTTTCTTCGGTATTTCCCTTAATTTACCGCTAGAAGCACAAGTAAGATCAACATTTTTCCCGCGTAAAAACATCGCCATATATAATGAGATCGTAGTTTTTGGCGCTAAAGTCGGCCTGTCTAGTCACTATCGAAACTGTCCAAATCTCAGTATTGAAGAAAATGCATGAATCCACCAGTAGCTGTCGTGCTTATGCCCTATAATACATTTAGGGTAGTTTGGCAATAAAGTGACGGCTGTTGTGGTGAGACAACTCTTAACGTATGGTATACGATCATACCTGGGACTCTTGTTACGCATTTTGTACGCCTGAACTGAACGATTGTATTTTAATTTCAGTAAAAGGCTCATTAACTGATCTCCGATGGAGCTTTTAAATCATGAGAGAGTGTTTGGTCGCCCAAATCATACTGCGATGCGACTGGTTTTGAGCTCGTACGCAGTGGGCAAATGTTTGATTATTTTGCGAAAAAAATCTGTCATCATTTCCGTCCTACGAGTTTGCACAGTGATTTTTTTTCCTCATCAAATTTTGTCAAGCCTTATCAAACTTCAAATTTTTGTTAGGAGTGTCAATTATACATATTTTACAACCTAAAGAAAGCGTTTTCAAGTGCGGCCACGATTAGCAAATTGAAAATTTAGCGGAGACAATTTTTGTTGAGCCAAACAAATTTCTTCAGCCTAGTGCGTATGGGCCCTTAACTCGTCTTCGCTTTGTTTTTTTACCGAAACTCCTCTCTTTTATTGATACGACCGTTACTTATTTGGCTACGCTATGCCTTTTTCTATCCACGCCAAAAGGTAAAATTTAATGTTGCCCATGCGATCCTTGATGCGTATATTCCATGACTAACTGGCGACTAAAAATAAAATTTTAGCCGCAGTAAATTGGATGAGCTGATTGCTTGTATTAAAGTAAAGCTAAAATAAGCGTAAATGTTCCTTCAATTGAAAAAAAAAAAAAGACACAGAAACAAACCGAGTCTAAAGTTTCTTGCCAAAATTTTCCTTTCATGTTTATCACTCAAACCTTTACACTCGTCTTCAATTCTGCTGTCAAAAAGACGAATTCAAAGTCGAATTCACTGAATTCACTTTGCTCACCGCGTTCGTTTTTAATTACCACCTTTTTCACACCGTTATCTCAATTATATGATCTTACTTCTTTAAGCAATTGCCTTTTTTTTGTTTAAGCAAAACTTTTCTCATTTGATCGCATACTTAAAAGGTTGGAAAGATTTGCACGAGCCAAGCTCTCTCTTTGTAAACAAATCTGTGATTGACAGCTTCATTTTTTACGGATGGTCTGAACTGACCGAAAACGAACAACGACTCCCTAGTGTATGTGGTGTCGCTGTAGTTTGCTGCAGCGAATAAAAAACAAGTTATTTTAAAAATAATGTTGCTGTTTAGATGGTCCCTTTCATTACGAAAGGGCTTATACGAAAATGATTTTGTCGAGCGTTGACTTCAAAATTTGCATGTTTTGTTTTGTCTCATGCTCGCCTGCGAGCAACTACATGTAGATAGGTAAGTCGCTGTTTGTTCGTTTCTCTTTTTTTTTTTGCACGGAACGAGGTAGTTTTTCGCAAATTAGGTGACATCCTTTGACGCTCTCGTTTTCTGTTGCATCCGTACATCAGTTGTTGTTGATCTTTTTTTTCACTTTTGACGTTGTTATTTGAGGAATTTACGCACTTGCCTTAAAGCTGGCATCGTCGGAATGACTAACATTCCGACTGGACGGATGACTCAGAGCGGATTATCTCCTCAAAAATGAAAAGTTAATGCCTTATCCTTGACGGGTCGAATAGACCAGGCAAAGGAAAGTCCTGCAAAAGCATTTTCTGTTAGATAGAGCAAACTGCGAGTTTGTTTTTCACCTCAATATTTTTTTTCGCAATGGCGGCGTTCAAAAATTGTCGCCGTAAGCTCATGTGTCAAAGTTGTGTATTAAACAACTTTGACGGTCAAACTTGTGTAATACACAACTTTGACGGTCAAACTTGTGTATTACACAACTTTGACCGCCAAAAGTGACGGTCAAAGTTGTGTAATACACAAGTTTGACCGTCAAAGTTGTGTATTACACAAGTTTGACCGTCAAAGTTGTTTAATACACAACTTTGACGGTCAAACTTGTGTAATAAACGAAAAATTTAGAGTCCGGAAACAATCTGACAGTCCGGAAACAATCTGACAGGTGTTCTTTGCCTTTGACGCGTGCGCACGCGCGCAGGGCACCATTGTTAAGAAAATATGGTAACCCATTGATGCGAGAAATCTTGGTTTTCTAGCCATGACATCATCAACCTTCTGTACGTGCGGCCGTCTTTACGTCCACCCCTCCATGTATGACAATGTGACCAGTATCATGCTAGTTTACAGCATACATCTTTGATATTGGACATCCATCTTTTGATCAATTGACACCTGTCAAACAAGGTATCCGCTGACCACTAAACCGTTTCCTTGGGCACTAAACCGTTTGTTATTGCCCTTATGTTATAAACACATATTCGCAGTGAGTTCTTGTAAAATTAGAGGGAAATCTCACTAGCTTGTGTGTTCAGAATGTTTAAAGCACCCATGCAAACGTTATTTAAGTGTTGGAGCAGATCGTGTTTGAAGTTGGTCCTTTCTTGGTTGCATTGCCGTATTTTTCCGATTCTTGTACCAAGCCAACCTGGCGTGTTTCAATGAAATACATCAAAATGTGAATGATCTTGTTTTCAGAGATAAAGTGGAATAAAGTACATCAGTAAAACTCTTCTTTGACCTTGAACTGACAAAGTTGTTTTTATGGCTTCTAATTTTAGCTTGATTCCTATTCGCTGGCTATTGACAGTTGACTCTGACATGGCTTTTTTTCCTTTTCCATTTGCTCGCTAAGGGTGTGCTTGTTTTCTTTTTTAAAACTCATGGAGTTCAAGAAAAATTTATTACCAAACTCAGGTGAATTGCAAAGTGATTCATGCGATATTGGTTTTTATCTTAAAATTTACCGTGGAATTCACGAGTTAGGCAATGAATTTTTCTATAGAAGAAAGCAAAGAAAATGATTTAACTATTAAAGCAGCAACTGGAAACATCAAAACGCAGACAATTCGAAACCTTTTATTTTCACTAACCCTACAGGCACTAAGAATACAAAAAGTGAGGGAGCTCCGCTTTTAGGCTTGGCTAAATCAATATGTTAGATTGAAAACTAGAACAAGGCCTCATAGGTGCAAACTTCGAACTTGATTGTTTACAAAAACAAAAATTCAGGGTTAATGCTATAAGGGATAGACAAGGAGGACATTAGACATCTCGTGAGAATTACATGATGAACATAGATTAGAAGGTCACCAGCGTAATATTCCCATGCACTGTATTCAGGATTATTGCTGATCAACAGTGTTTAATTCAAAGCACCCATAAATTTTCGAATAGTGCTGATCTACAAGTATTTAAATCTAACACTCATTTTAAACCAGTTAGATAGGTTTCAATTTTGGTAATATATAATGGGTATCTATTTAAATATTATGAAAACTATCATTTGTTCACTGGCTTGCCTCGATGGTAGTGTGCTTTTTCAAAGTAATTAGTATAGAGCTAACTTTATGTAACTGAAGTGAAAGAGGAACTGTTCATCTCGTCTATCCCAAATAATTCTCACCAAAATTCAGAGAGTCCGTTGGTTTCCAAAGATAAATCATCTCTAAAAAGATGCACAGATCAAGATTTTTACAAAATAATGTGTATTTTGGTTTAGTTTGTGAAATTTGTACGATTTCTCATGAATTGTGGGATCAGATGCGATTTGAGGTCGATTGTGCAAAATCGCACCATCATATAATATCAGAAACCCTGTTATATACTTTTTCACAATTTTGAAGCAAAAGGAAAAGTTCAACAAATTTCCTGCACATTTCTTATGTTTTGTTCTCTTTATACAGAGGAAACAGTAAAGTACTTTTGAAACCCAAATCCACTCAAGAGGTGTCTGAAATTCTAGCCTACTGCAACTCACGGAGGTTGGTGTTTTTTCTTTGACTTGCTCTGTGCAACATTTTCAACTGTTTTTGTGGGCGGAGGTTTTTTAAATGGTGCTACTTTTGTGTGACTTATACACATAGGTCACATATGTATTGGCCTTGACCCTGCTTTATAATTAAAGGAAATATCTTGGTGTACATGTAAGTCTTGCAGGGTGCTGTGGACATACCGGGTATGCTCCTGTATGAAACACCAAAATATGAGTTTTACCAGTGAATATTTCTGTAATGTGTAACTTACCCAAATACATTGTATGGTTGATAGTGAGAAAAACATACGCTTCTTGAAACTTGATATATGTATGTTGTTGCAGCATCAAATATTAGGTTGAAATTATCGATTTTTTCGATCTTCGAAACGGAAGATGGACTACAGTTACTTCAACAATGACAGCAAACAGGGGGTCACAGGGCTCGAAATTAACGAAAAAATCCGGTCGCATTTTGCAACAAGATATGAAAATTAAGTCGCAATTTCGCAAATTTTAGTCGCGAAATCGCCGCGCTGCATTGAGTTGTCAGCAGTTTAGCAAAAAAATATGAGCCCGCAATACTTAAATGATCAAAGGAATGGAGCTGTGCACGTAACATCGCAGCTAAATTACTCTACAATTACGCTATCTTCAGAGAAAATTGACAGCGAGAAACAAAGAGGCAACTGCTAACCCTTTTGTTTTGAAAGAGCGAAGGTGACAACAAGTCACAAATTTGCGGCTTCTCCAGATATTTTAGTCGCAAAGGGAAAAATTTAGTCGCAAATGCGACTGTATTGGTCGCAATTTCGTGCCCTGGGTCAAATGCCGTTCAAATGATACGGTCCTTAGAGGAAGGGTCGAGAAGCTAGCTTTAAAAGAGAGAGGCCTGGAGATCACAGGACACTCTATTTCTCGCGAACAAGAATTGCTCAGTAGACTCTTGTCAGTAGCTAATGCCGTCAATCTGATGGTCAGTACCGGTGATTAAAAACCTCAGCCTCCCACGACCATGCAGAGTTAGAGTGATTGCAACACCGTACTAAGAGAGTAAAAATAGTTCTGTCTCTCCAAGTCAAGGGGAGTTGTTGCACAACACGCGCAGCCAACTAGATAATTTAGCAAGTAAAGAGCAACTCGAAGCCTTGTATGAATTCACTGGATGATGTCAAATTCAGCGTTGTGTATAAGCAGACGATCTGGAAAATAAAATTAATAGCTTAAAATCCTATCGAAAAAGTCATTGAGATAAGCATTGTCTGTGATCAATTGCAAATGGGGAAAGCTTCCTCTGCCTATCACGCACCCGAGTGTTAGAAAGATTTTCCAAAGATTGAAGAAATCAATCATTTCAACCTTTATATTTCAACATATTATATTGAGTTTCAAGAAGCCTGTTTTGCTCGCTATGAACCAAAATTTGTGTATTTTTCAACCCATTCAAAACACATAGACCATATTCATGAATGGCGGCTAAGTAATTAGTCTTTTGTCTTAATGCTAATCATCCTAACTAGCCTCGTAAACACGAGCAAAATTCAAAATAATTTTTATTCCTGAGTGAGGCTAGTTAGGATGATAAGCACAAAGACAAAAGAATAATTTCTTGACCACCATTTATGAATATGGTCTATTACAGCACATATTCAGTGGTACAACGCATATTTTATTTTTGAACACTTCTGTCACACTTGGTGTTCCATACGCATCTCTATGTTTTTAAATTTTAAATTATTTTCAAAGCATAGAAAAGGTTTATTTTTTTGAAATGTTAGTGTCTGTTTGATCTAAAATCAAAATTAATGAGATTGAGAAATCAGGGGTTCCCCATGTTCATTGAAAGTTATGATGGAGCAAAGTACATAATTTGATTGGAATAAGCAACTCTCTTCCAAAACAAAGCATGAAATCTAGTTTTAATCTGGATAAAGATTTTTCCCAAATGAATACATGTATGTGACCGGGAATGAGAAAATGTACTCTACACTTTCGTTTAACAGTAAAAAAAAAACACTTGGAAACGAAAACAAAACGGTTTAGTGCAGGCCTGTTTGCCTTCATGTTTAAGGTTAATCTGCCAAAAGATGTTATTGAACCTCTACAGTTTAAAGATCTCTAGATCCATCCCAGTTTTTTCCCTCCATTCATATATAATTTTCTTCACCATTCATAAATAATTGTATCTGTTTTTTTTCCTTGCTTGCGAGGTGGCCAAGAGCACACCATTGTCATTTTGTGTATTATACGTAGATGTATGAGTAGAGTAAGAATGTAAATAATCAGTAAATAATTATCATAAATAATTAATTAAAAAAAAATAAAAAATAAAATAAGAGTGCTCACAGTTTCAAGATTTCTGCTCAGGAAAATTCCACAAACATTTGTTCTGCATTTTGCAAAATTCCTGAAAAAAGAGGCTCTTCCTCTTAATTACTTGAATAATTTTTTTAAAATTTTTTCTTCAGTTTTCTCAGTTGTTGACTTCTAATAATTGTTGTTTTTCTTCAATATATGTTCATCAACTCACATTATTATATGGCTAGTGTTTCTGGCTGATATAATGCATGCTGTGATGGGCGAAGAGCAGCTAAGCACTAGGGCATTATTTTCCTGTAATGCCCATGGTCCAATTATGGATTATGCAAATAGGACTTTTCTTTTATTAGAGCCATTCTGTTAGCCATATAATAAACAACCTAATAACCTTGACCATTCGGTCATTACGGCAAAATCTCAAACCTCATTCTAGCGGTATTGACCTTGCTATCGCTTCGTCAATACGGCAAGACCTCAGTTTGAGATTTTGTTGTAACGACCTCACTCTCAGTTATTAAGTATTTATTAATTCATGAGAACTTTCTTTTTCATTTTTTTCGGTATTAGTATTATTCTTATTATTATTACTATTGTTATTAAAAAAAAACTTGCAGTTAAAAGTACAGATACAGAAACAAACAGAACAGGACAGAACAAGGCCAAAAGAACACCTGCTAATGGATACACACTTTAAAGGAGAAAACAAAGAGGAGAAAAAATAGAATATAAGGGGGAACAATATGGGATAAGGCATGTGATCATTGCAAATTAATCCTCTATTGCTTCAGCCTTAAATTTCGGTAAAATTTTATGAACAAATTCTTGAAGACAAACAGGTCTCCCATGGTACTTCATGAATAGATAGGTACATGTATCATTAGGAGTTGTCACAAGCTTCTCAGATTTTGAAACCCTAATAATACCACTTCACGGACTGTTGAGTTCAGTCTGCGGTTAAAAAATCCTGATCACATGATAACATATTTTGTGGCTCTGCGGCTTCGAAAATAACAATCTCGTGATGCCATTTTCTGTTACTCTCCCCAAAGAGAAAAGGGCGAAACTATGTTGACGGCAAGTAAAACCGGACGAAGCTATCACAGGTAACCCATTAAGAGCTTTGTCCCAGGAAATAAGAAGCAGGTGGAAACTTTTCTTCAGTTTTTTTTTCTTTTTTTCAGCCGCGAGAAGAACAAAGGAATAGCACCACATGGTCGGTATTTTCGAAACCACAGAGCCACAAAAATGTTATCACGTGATCAGTATCTTTTAACCGCAGACTGAAATCAACGGTCCATAAAGTGGGCTGAAAAAATAGATCGATAGTATCAAAGAGCATATCCTTATGACTTGGTACGAATCTACATCTTTATCTATCCAATTGTCTATAATTGAACCATTATCTAGGAACTTTCTTATAGAGGCCTGTAGAGTCATCCTTGCCATGATATTTATTTATAAGCATTCACTGTTTGACTTAATGCGAAATTTAAAAAGCACTTTTTTGGTGATAAGAATCCTATGGATTAATTTAAAGGGAAGTTCTCTCAGTCTAGGGTCATGGTACTGTAGTCTTAGCTACAATGATCACCAAAAATGATCACCTAGCCACATAATCTGCCAAAAATGTTCCAAAAATCTCCAAAGAGTTCTAAGAATCTCAAGATTTTACCTTAATATCAACGTTTGAGCTCCTCCCTAAAAGCCTTTAAGCATGCTTGCATAAAATTGACATTTCAATTAAGTTTGAGACAAATTCAAGTCAAACCCTTATTTAGCGGCCAGCCGCATTAAGTGTCCACTTTCCCTTTCCCCGAGGGTGGCAGCTAAGTTTGGTTTCAACTGTAGTTATTTTGTGTTCATTAGCATTTCTATTTGATTCATACTCTAGATTAGCAGTGGTCCCCCAAGGTGGAAATACTGGTCTAGTTGGTAAGTTATGTCAAAGATATTTCGTAGTTAGACAAAAAAAATTAATTAAACATCATAACTAAAGCAAAAATTTGGCCTTTATATATCTGTTAAGTTTGCCATGTCAGGCATCCATGGCAGAAACCTCTTTAGTGAATGGTAGTAAACAGGTTATGCCTCCATTCTTGGAGTAAGATTTTCACATACCCGGTAAGTATTGCTTGCCGTTAAACGGATTCATTTGCTACGTAGTAATCCAGAAGCAAGTGAAAGTTTCATTGTATCAGCAAAATAAGGCAGAAAAGTATTCACCTCTAAATTTCCGGTGACTCTCAGTCTATCTTGATCACAGAGTGATTTTGACCTTTGGGAACAGGCAATTACTATGTAGCAAATGAATCTGTTTAACAATTTCCAAACGAAATATGGGAATGGAGGTCTGCATTTGATTCGTAGATGGGAAAAATGTGCTTGCTTGCTATCGTAACCACTTGCGGTTCAGTCCTCGGTGCAAGGAAATGAATATTACTCAGTTTACGGCTAAAAACTACAGTGCATTCAGACAAAGCTCGGCAGATCGTCAAGTGAGCGGAACGTGCATTACTTCGTGAACGCATGTACCTCACTCACCATAGGAATTCCCAACTTTCAAAACAGTGTTGTCAACTTGAACAATCCATAAAAGAGCGTTGTCATGATAACGACGATGCCGCCATGTTTGAGTGGGTCAGTGCGATTGTGCGAAAGTCGCAGGAAACTTCCTTTGAGAGATCCAAAATGGCGCAGGTCAACAAAGTGGAAAAACTTTCTGAGTCTCTCAGCCTGAACAAGGATAAGATCGACCTGTCAGGTACGCAGCTAAAGAAATGGGTAAAAGTTCTATCAAAATACAAACCCAGTGATAGTGAAATGAAGGTTCTTGCCAAAGGTTTGAACTTTGCTGTGTCTCCAAATAAGATCCCATCAAGGAGATTGTCATTGCCACGGAAGCGGCTTGTCAGAACCAGAGGAAGCTGGTCTACTGAGGTACCAAGTTGTAGGAATCTTACAGAATTCTAAGCCCCCCTAAACCTAATAGGAGCAAGGATGAGATCAAGGCCCTGAATTTGCTCAAGAATAATAAGGACATTGTCATCCTCCCTGCTGACATAGGGGAAGGCTGTTGTGGTCATGGACAAGGTTGATTACATCACATAGTGTGAGAAACTACTGGCGGATAAAGACACGTATACACCTATACACGTAGGTCCTAACAACCCAGCCAAAACGCTGAAAGGGCGCCTACAGAGGAAACTGAGGTCCATGAAGAAGGAAGGACATCTCAACCCCCGGGTGTATGACAAGATGTACCCCACCTCAGACGCCACTCCCAAGATACATTTATAAAGGCCCTATCAAGATGCGCCCCATAGTCGCTGGCATTAATTCCATCACCTACAACCTAACCAGACACCTAGCAGATCTTTTCAAACCCTTGGTTGGAAAGGGTGACTAGCACATCAACAATTCCAGAGACCTGGTCAACATGATTGAAGAAATCACCCTTGAAGATGGGGAGGTGCTCACCTTGTTCGATGTCACGGCCCTCTTCACTGTTGTCCCCGGGAAGGAAGTAGTGTCCATGGCCTCAGACAGAGCTAAGAAAGACAGCACATGATTGGAACGCACACTCGTGACCCTGGAAGAGTTTGTCAATTTACTTCAGATGGTTGTTGACACTACCTATTTCCAGTACAATGGAGTTATCTATGAGCAAACATTTGGTATGGCCATGGGTTCCCTGCTGTCACCGGTACTAGGTAACCTCTTCATGGAGGAGTTCGAATGCAAGGCTCTTGATACCGCCCCTCACCCACCAAAGTTCTAGGGAAGATATGTAGATGACACGGGGGTTGTCAACAAACAACAATATGAAGACAAACTGTCTGCATCCCAGCATCAAATTCACCACAGTGCGTGAAAAAGACAGCTGCCTACCGATGTTGGACGACATGGTGATCAGAAACGATGACAACACCATCAACACTGATGTTCACAGAAACGAGGCGCACACTGACCACTACCTGCAGTGGTCATCTAACCATCTGCTGCAGCAAAAACTAGGCATAGTTTGTACCTTGATGAACCGTGCTGAAACCGTCATTGAAGACCCATCCCTGCTCAACACCAAAAAGCAGAAGATCCGAGATGCACTTTGGGTTTGTGGCTACCCTAAGTGGGCTCTAAAAGAATGCAACACCAATGAGAAGCCTCACAAGACCTCTCCTTCCAGGACTAGGGACCAGGATAAACCGTCACGAGGTTATGTTGTACTGCCATATGTTTGAGTAGCTCAAACGGACCTTTGCCAAACAATGTTAGTCTGTACTCCAAACCTGGCTATACCCTTCGTAATGCCCTGGTGAAACCTAAGGACCCCCTAGATAACATGGAAAAGTGCGGTGTAATGTATAAAGTCTGGTGTGAGGAATGTGGGGAGGTGTATGTCGGAGGGAGTGAAAGATCACTGGGGGAGAGGACTTTAGAACATCAAAAGTCCCTGGACCGGGGGGACTGTAAATCTGCCCTCAGTCAACACCAAATGCAAACAGGACACGCGGTCACGAAAAGACTGACTATGGATAATATGCCAATTCTGGACCAAGAACCCAGGAATACGCACCGAAAGATCACAGAGGCTTTCCACATCAAGCTCAACCAAGCCGGCCTGAACCGCAACGAGGGATGGGATAACCGTGACGTCTACCTGCCACTCCTCAGGAGGGTGGTGAGGGGGGGACACCAGAATTGAGGCAGCCTCGTTCTGACCTTGACCTTGTTCCCAGAGGTCATGGTCACTCTTTTCCCAAAGGTCAAGGTCACTATGTGATCAAGATGGACTGAGAGTCGTCGAAAATTTAGAAGTGAATACTTCTCTGCCTTATTTTGCTACTGATACAATGAAACTTTCACTTGCTTCAGGATTGCATGCATCATTATTTGCTCTTTCCTCCTTGTTTCTTTCTTTGTGGCTCATGTGTTATGTCCCTTGAGTCTGCTGCAAGGCTCTGTTCTGGAATCCAGTGTTGCTCCTGCCAATGCTTCCTTTTACTCTCTTGTGAACTGTTCTACTCATTTCAAATTGCTGCATGCTATTCACAATTCTTGCTAAGGTTACTGCTAACCTTTTTGGTCTTGAATTTTGCAAAATTTTAAAAAGCTACCATAAGACAGCGCATTATATTTGTTTTCTCCTAAAAGAGATTATTTGAAGATGTTTTATTCTTGCGGAGTTATTGCAAATTTTCTGTTTTGCATGTCTAAAATGTTGACCCCAAGGTGTTGTGAGATTTTATTTTATTTTATTTATTTATTTTTTTAACATATTAACCATTGTTTGCCCCAAAAGCACCTAGGCTTATCAAGGGGGCTCCCAATAATACAGTAATCAGGCTTACACACAAAACACACAGACACACACAACACAAAATTACAACAAAGAAATTTACATATATAACTAAAGATGTATTAATTTAACAAACAGACAGTGGACAACGAAAAACAATTTGTACTGATTAAAAGGTACATGACGAGAAATATATTAATTGAACAGTCAAACAGTGGCCATCAAAAAGCGATTAGTACCAATCCTAACTCTGCTTTTCCCATTATCAATCAGGTCAGTCTGTAATCAGGTATAAATAATCTATCTATAATCTAATGATGCAGTGCTAAATGCCTTTTCCCGCAAATTAAAAAACCCTCTTCAGGAGGCCTTACATTGATTTTCATTGGTCAGCGGTATCACACCCGCATTTAAAGGTGTGAAAACATGTAAAATATTTTCTTCCCAAAAACTCACAGGTGTTAACTGTCCAGGAATAGCTCCTTTTCAAATGAATCTATAGGCTTTGTAGATTTGTCAGATTTTTATGAAATTTGGCCAAAATGATTGTTGGATATTGGTGCACAAAATTGTGTCGGATATTTTTACTTTGAGACGTCTCTGCATGTCGTGAAGCAGAAAATTTTCTATTGTTCAACTTCAAAGGTTATTTTCTTGGAAACCAATAGGAAGATCCTAAAAACCTGACACCCTTTGGTAGTCTACAAAGTGCTGATCGATATATAGTACAGTTTGTTTGGTTGTGCGTAATAATGAATAATAATAATAATAATTTCATTAATTTCTATAGCGCGTTACCATGACGCAATGATCTAATGCGCTTTACAACACTTTTCGGGGGACTTTGCCAGACTGCTTAATGGTGCAGTTCACAATCTTAAATTAAATAGCCAGTAGAGTTCATAGTTGCCCCCAGAACAGAATGAGTGAAATGCTGGTTTTTCAGGAGAGGGGAACCCGGAGTACCCAGAGAAAACCTCTCAGTGCAGAGTAGAGAACCAACAAACTCAACCCACATATGACGCCGGATCCGGGAATCGAACCCGGGCCACATTGGTGGGAGGCAAGTGCTCTCACCACTGCGCCATCCCTGCACCCCAAGAAATCGTTTACTCTCAACTGGGACTCGAACCTGCAACCTCTGGATTACCATACACTCTGTTTACCACTGAGCTAGCCCAGCTAGCCCTGAGCTAGCTAGCCCAAAGTGTATGCCTTGTCCCTGTCCAGGAAAAGAAGACCTCAAATTGTTATTCTTGCCTTAAGCCACGGCTACACAAGCAATTTTTTGCTCGCGTTGGTGATGCAATTTTTTTCAAATTTTGTTGCGTTGCAAATTGAAGGCCACGGGAATCGCATACTTCAAGAGACCTGGGTGGTATAAACAAACACTGCCTTTTGGACGAGGACATGATATTATCGGCTATTTCTATTCTTGTCTTTGACGAAAAAAAGGAAGCAAAGAAAGAGGAAAAGAAAAGATCATTGTGGGTCCGTCCATGGCTGGCAAGGAGGAAAGAACGCGAATTTTACCATCAACTTTTAAGTGAAATTTCAGATACTGCGGCGTGTCACGAGCTATTGCATGTGACAAAGACGCAGTTTCATGTCCTGGCAGACACTTTGACCCCAGGGTTAGCGAAAAGAGACATGGTAATGCATGAAAGCATTAAACCTGGAGAAATGCGTGCTCTTGCTCTAAGATTCTTGGCCACTAGTGAGTCGTTCCGTTCCCTGCATTTCCAGTTTAGGCTTGGGAGAGAGATGATCTCACAGGCAATTTCCGAGGTCTGCATAGCAATCTACAAGGAAATAGGCCCAATTTATGTGAAAACGCCAAATTCAAGAAGAGAGTGGGAGGAAATTTGAAGAAAGGTGGAACTTGCCTAACATCCTTGGTGCTATAGATGTGGAAAGGATTATACTGGAGCAGCCCATTAATTCTGGTTCAAGGTATCATGACTACAAAGGGAACGATAGCATAATGTTAATGACTGCATCTTGTTGGACCTGAGTATGAGTTCTTAAATGTTGATGTGGGGGTAAATGGCAGGATGTCAGATGGTGGCAACTGGTTGCGCAACAGTTTTTGAAAGGCACTGGAGATCGAAAACAATCCATTAAGAATTTGCCCTCCAAAACCATTACCAGGCAACAGCAAGAGCATCCCTCATGTCTTTGTGGGGGATGATGCATTTCGGTTGACCGCCTACCTGACGAAGCCCTATCCCCAAATAGGATTAACAGAACAGAAGCGTGTTTTTAATTATAGACTTTCCTGGTGTCGAAGGATCTCTGAAAATGGGTTTGGTATCCTCTCTGGAGAGTGTTCAGAAAGCCTCTTCTCCTGCAGCCTCTGCAGGCAACTTCCATCACCCTGCAATAACACTTCGCAACTTGTTGCGTTCTGAAACAGAGGCTAGCCAGATTCAGCATCCACAGGATCTCACAGAAGATAATGGATGTCACACTGGGGACAACTCATGGTTGGAAGCCAAGGAAATCAGGAGGGAATTCACAGAGTATGTCATGATGGAAGGCGTAGTACCTTGGCAGTGGCGGAGTCCTCAACTTCGTGATGATCCTTTTCACCCAAAATGCAGAGACCTTAAGCCATATAATGGCGCTTGAATGGTGACGGTTTGGGGTCCAAGCATTTCTGTTGAGGGATACAGCTAGACTAAAGAGTGTGCACATTTTGTAATATTGCTGTTTTTGACTTTCCACTGCACATTCGTAAATTGTTCTTGGTAATCTATGCAGAGTGTACAAAAAAATGTGTGCAGGGAATTAAAAAATGCAATTATGCACTCTCTATGCTTGGACTCTGTATTACCTCCATCATTCAAAGTTTGTGTAGGTTTCAAATATTAGAGCACTTATTTGACATTACATCCCCGTACACAAATACTGTATGTTCCATGTTTGCCCCATTTTCAAAATGGCAGATTTTATAGTGAAAAGGTTTGTTGTAACCTGTTGATACTGGAAAGTTAAATTTATCAGTGAATGACACTGGCATCCGTTTACATGTATTACTAATGATAACACTTATCAAGGGATGTCTATAATTGAAGGGCTCAGAGAGCATAACTATCTTATGTCGAATTTTAGGCTGTCTCAGACTTGTCTGAATTGTTGCATGTGATCTGCAATTCCATCAAAAAATATTGTGTAGTAATTTTTTTTTTTACGATTTTTGCATTTCATTTTTGGGAAATAATGCGTGTAAGGAAAAACTCAGCTTTCATATGTTATTTCTCGAAAAAAAACAGAAATAAGCAAAAAACAATACTGGACAATGTTTTTGATCGAATTGCAGGTCACATGCAAAAATTCAGACAAATTCAAGAGAAATTGAAAAACGGCCTAAAATTCAACATGTGGCGGTTATGCTCTTAACTCTTCAATTTCTTGTGTTCTTCCAGAAAATGCCTAAACCTCTCCAAACAATAAGCCAGCCTCAATTCTGAAATACTCATATGCGCATAAAGGATAAACACAAGCATATACTTTTCTGGTTTTGTTATGAAAATGATATGCACATATTTGTATTCATCAAGTATCTGTTCTATACTTTTTAATATATGCTTTTTTTTTATGATGACATGCGCTGGTTTTCTTTAGAACTCTGAATTGGCTTATTTAGATTCTCAATAGCCCTGCAATTTCTATATATTAAAATTCAATTTAAAGCAATAAACGTGGCCACCAGGTTGTGGAAATTAAAAAAAAAAAGGTTTCATATGAGTTTTTTCCCAGGAGCCTGAAGGTGAAAGAGTGAATCTAAATTTTTCTAAAATAACCTATTTGCTATTAAGAGGAATTTCAATGTTCATTCTTAAATTGTTAAGTGCACATGTAGTATACCAAGTTATCCTGTCCTGGAAATGGCTAGATACCTTTAACACTGAAAAAGACAAATGTTTAGTTACTTACAATATGTATATGCTGAATTTGTTCAGTATTATGGCAGGCCAAACTATCTTAATCTGAAACAGCTTTGTGTAACAACCCTTTTTTTAAAATATCTTAAAGAAAATGGCAATTTTGTTTAATATTATAAGCCAAGCTATCCTGTGATTAAATTGACAGAAAGGTCTTACAGAAAGTGGCAGTTTGTTTCAGTATTGTATGCCAAGCCATATCCTCTGGTGAATGGGAGTGGCTTCGGTGTGTAAATAAAACACAAAGAAAATGTATAAATTGAAAGTTTACCTCGACTCAACTTTTTATGTTCATGCAAGTAGTTCGTATGTTCTGACATTTAATCTTGCACATAAAGCCATTTAAGCAAACAACAGGGAAGAAAAGCTACTAGTTCCAATCAATTTCTGTAGGATCAGTGGTGGCCAATGGTCGTGACATACAGTCTTGGCTTGTTCTTGGCGTTGTTTGATCAAGCATCCGCTGCCCATGAGGTACGTTCGGAGAGATGAGCGTAGGTAGTGGAGAGGAAAAAGGGACTGCATGCTACAACAGATAAAGGGATTGGAAGGCAGGCCTGGGTTGAACTTGCTGTATTGGGAGCTGGCTTAAAGCAATACCTTGCTGGAAGCTAGCTTGGAATCCAGCTTCATAGCCACTTCTCCAACTCATTCCTCCACTGGTTGTTGCTTTGTCGTCGCTGAGCCTGGATGAAAGGGCCTCCAGCACTTTTATTTTTGCATTTTCCATTGAATTTTCTCTTTCTTCTTCCCTCTTCCATTTGAAGGAGTTCACAGGTGCAACATGGTCAAACGTGTTGGAAATGCCCTCATCTGGTTCTATTTTGTCTTTAATAAATTCGAGGGAGGGAAAAAAGGCCAGTCTGACTGGTAGACGTCTTCTTTTCCTGCACCAGATTTGAGTGAGCTCTCCTGCTTCACTGACTCGTGTTGAAAGTGGGTTGATAACTTGTACCACGTTTCTGCAAGGTCTGTAACGGTATACTTGTCATCAAACTCTTTCGACAACCTTTTCATTGATGCTCTGGTCACGGTCACGGTCACGGTATTCCTTTCGGTTTGCGTCCCATAACTGTGGTGTATTTTTGTAAAACTTTATAAGGGTTGCCTTCTCCTAATTCGTCATCTCCTTCTCACCTTTTGTCTTCTCCTTTTCTAAATCTTCCTCTATATCCTTTTTCATGAACAACATGGCATTATAAAATTTCCATTCCTTTGAAGGCGTTTTTTTGGTTCTGTCACCGTCATTCAACGAGTTTTGGTCCACTTCCTTCTTTACGATCCTTCTCATGCATGTGCGAAGATTGTGTATTTTTCTTTCGATCGTGGGCACTGAATACAGATTATCTAGACGTGAAAAATGAAGACAGTCAAGAGTTGCAGAATTGCATAACTGACAAGACATTACTCTCGTGAAAACGCGAGAAAATTACCTAAATGGACGTGTAGCTGCTCCTTCAACTGTAGCCTGACATTTTTGCTTGATGACTTCAGCAAGCAGGGCTTGAAATTGACTCTTTTGCTCAGGTGCCAGCTGGCGACTAGTGAGGAAAATTTGGTCGCCAGATCATAAATTTTGGTCGCCAACTTTGCATGCAAAGTCATAATTATTAAAAAGCACAAAAAAAAAAAACCCAGCAGGAGAAAGATCTCTAAAGCCATTGCTGTTTTTGGCTTTGTCTTTAGTTTGGTGATGGTGTTTCCATAGCAAGGCAAACATGGGTCCTCTATCCTTGCTCTTCACCCTTCAAACTCCGTAGTTCTTTATTCTCCTACAGCTTGCGTGGCAAGCAACTTACCTTTATTGCGAGTAAATGCAATACTACAGTTGCTCGGCCTAGGCCCCACACAATCACAATGCTTTCTGAACGATTTCATCATATAAAGATTCAAATACAAAAGTTGTCTACTGTTTATCCTGGGTTATTAGACAAAACTTGATTCTGCAGCTGGTGACCAGTTCTTAAATCTAGTTGCCAGCACTCAATTTTTGGTCGCATTGGCGACCAGTGAGTCACAATTTCAAGCCCTGGCAAGTCAGGGTTTTGTTCTAGGAATTTAATTAACTTAATGGTTTCTTCCTCATTAAATCTTCTATCTTCGTCCGCCTTGTTGTTTTTGCTCAAACCAGAACCCCGTTTTAGTCCCTTAATTTCATTGGCTAAATACTCTTTAGTCGCGTTGCAAGCGCGGGGAAAAAATAGCAGGTTGGCTACACTGCCAACTATCTCAGGGCTTTTGTCGCGATAGTTTCAACTCTGGCGACTTTTTCTTGTGATTTTTTCAGCTAGGGGTTTAGGAGGAGCTATTGGTTTTTCTTTCATTTATGGCAAGAAAGGCCTCTGCTAAGTGGGTTACTGTAGACAACGTTCACTGAATGTCTCTGCTTCAAGTAGAGGTAGCAGTTCTCTAGCTTGATGTTGAGTGAAAAGGTAGGCTGACCTATTTGGTGCATTCGAGTCATCTATATGGTTGGTAGAACAGGAGCTTTCAGTAGAACATATACTACTTCAGTTGACTTTAGGCTATGTGCAGTTGGGTGCATTGGTGTAAGTGCAGATGGATAGTTGCAAACAGGAATTATAATTTATCTTTATTTGGCTTGGAATTTGTTTGGTCCTCATTGGATGGAGGGTTTGATGACTGGCCCTACTCCTTGTCCTTTATTAAATGATCCTCAAATACAAGTGGGATTGAAGTTCAATAGTGGCGCTCTGTTGTTGCAACTGTATTTCTGGAGTGTCTGGCGGAAACAACATTTTAGTAGTAGGCAATCTTGTGTTGGACAGCAAGCATTGCAAACTGTCATAAGCTCTAGCCTTTTCAAATGTACTTTAGAATTCTTTTGAACCTATAATTTTCTGACAATACATTTATTAGTTTCTTTGTTCTTTGAGGTTTCAAATCTACCTATACCTACACCGTTTTGCACCATCTGTGAATCCCATGTGGTTTGGTGTACAGAAGGTTTTAACAATTTATTCAAAGGTCAATTGATATTACAGTGCAACGCGCCTTACCGTGGCCACCCAACAAACTCTCACATTTGCCAACTATGTGTAAATACGTCAACTCAACAACCCGTGCAAAGGTGTTCAACTTAGAACCGTATGAACTTTGCAAGGAGGCGTGACTGTCAATCAAATTCACACACCCTTATTGGCAAATAATTTTAAAAAACTTTGTTAGGTGGCTATGGTAAGGCGCATCACACTGTAAGTACTTCAGTATTACAAAAGTTATATTTTCTCAACATAGTGTAATGTCTTTGGTGTAACCTCAGTTTAATGCTTGGACCTGCATCAAATACAACCAACAATTTGAAATGCAATGAAGACCTGACAGCAGCAGGGTCCTGCATTGAAATAATAAAATAATTAATGGCGAACACTTTGTCTTTTCAATTTTTTTTTTAATGGGATGCAACCTTTTCTTTTATTTCAGGGGGAAGTGTACCAGTTTTTGATGAAATTATCTTATCCATGTCATTGATGAACCAAGTTATAAGCTTTGATGAGGTTTCAGGTGATTAGGAGTTTATCAGCCTTTTTGTATGTCACACAAGCTCACTTATGCACCATGCTTTTATGACATTTAAAAGACTGATATAAAAATGCGTTTTCAGGAGGAGATTGCTCCATCCTCTCACACCTGGTGTATGGAACCATCTTCCTAGAATATGATTGCGAACATAATGATGAGATAATCGCATTTTTTTATCGTAGCAGCTCTTATTTAATGCTTACTGACAGCAGCTACGTAACTTTAACTCTTTTAGGTATCCTTGTCTGTGAAGCTGGTTGTATTTTAGAATCACTTGATAAACTGCTGGAGGAAAAAGGTTTTATAATGCCACTGGACCTAGGGGCAAAAGGAAGGTACATGTACATGTGCTGTGTTCTTAGTGAAACTGTGAGATATTAATTGTTAACTGTCCATTTCTATTCATGTTCCAAAAACCTTATTACCACATTTAAGAAGCTTTGGATATTTGCCCAATTTGATGAGGCATTAAGAATTAATAGTAGCAGTAATTATGAGTTCCCTGCAATTTTTGGCTTTATATTTAGTGCTCACTTTCCTATAAGGAAATGCTTGCTGGCATCATTGTTTACGTTTTGTTTCATTGACGTACACCTGTACGAGTTTTCCTACAGAAGGCATCATACTATTTACAAATTGACTTTAAAAGGTAAAAAAATTACCTGTTTTAAGCTTAGTTAAAACTCCAGCTTTAAGGCTTTTTGCTCTGGTGACGAGCCTGACTTATTAGCCATACAAAACCGGTAAATTCGTGGGTGACAGTCTCTGATGATCCCATACAGTCTGCAAAATTTCGAATTTTTCTCAGAGGTTACAATGTATCAGGTATAATGGGTTCAAAATTTCAGCGATAGCTTGTTATGCAATGCGCTTTCAATCATTAAGTTCTTTATTCTTGGCTGACGGATTAGAAACCTTTAACCTTGTGCTAATGAGGAAAAAATGTAAACAGAGATTCCCCTAGAGCAACTTTTTCCTGTACATAGAATGGTTGCTTTTAACCTCTTCTTAAAAGAAGAGGTTAAATGTTTCTGGAACTATTGTGGTATGTCGTTATCATAGATTGAAGAGTGTTAATCCCTAACTACATGTACAAGTTGAAGTGAATATTGGTGAATATTTACAGAGACATAATCGAGGTAAATACTCCCCAATATTCACTGAACCTGAGGCGAATAATTATTGTTTAGTATAATTTTCAGTGGTGAATATCAAGAAAGTGCAAAACAAAGTGCTAAAACACAATAACAAGGTACTAAAAGTGCTTTCTTACCTAAGCAGCCGTGCCTCCAAAATGTTATATTCATCAGTGAATATAACATCGAATTCTCATATATTCACCACTGAAAATTATACTTAATAGATTTAGCCAAGCCTAAAAGCTGAGCTCCCTTTTGTAGACCCAGAAAGCAATTAAGTGTGTATGTAAATAACTATGCTTCTGCATAAAGTACAAAATTAATCGTCACAAGTGTATACAGTTTACAGTGATCAAACACCACTGAGCTGACAGCAGTGAACAAACTAGCCTTGCAAACAGTAACTAACAACTATTTTAATCAACAACTAAAACTGAACATACACAGTAGTCTCTTTGACAACATTTTCCATTTGACTGAATCTTTAAACACCCTCTCCCTTCAGTTTAGAACAACAGCAAAAATTACTAATTAAAAAGTCAAGCTAAAACGAGCTAATTCACTTACTCAACTCCAAATTTCACAGTCAAAAAAGTAGCTTACGACTGGACATCCATTTCACACAAAAGCTATTAATTTAGTGTGGACAGTTGCTGTTGAAGATGTTGCTGATAATCGCAGGTTTGAGCAGTTTGAGCTTATCAAACTGCTTTTCTAAGTCTTATCTGGCCAAAAAAAACCTAAACTGTTGCAACTCATGTACAAGTGCATTCTTTACAGATAAATGGCCTGCAATCCAATATAAATTTATACGAGATTGAGAGTTGGGTTATAACATGTCTGACAAAAGAGACAATGATGACAAAAAAATGCCCCAATGATGTCTGCTGTAAGCTTGAATGGAAACGTGGTGTGTGTGATTCTTGAAATATGCCAGAACCTTTGTCAACATGTTGTCAGGCCTTCCTTGTCTCTTTTAGCTGACCGTTGTAAATAAGTGTTTTGTCTCTCACTCTATTTCTCTCAGCTTTTAACAGTGTTCTTCATTGAAAATTTCTCTTCTTCTCCTTCCTCTGCTTCTCTCGAGGCTTTCTTTGCTTAAATTTCTCAAATTTCTTTGCCTCTTCCCTGGTGCTCTTTCCTGCTCTTTTATCCCATAATCTAGTCTATGAGCCATGGGCTGAAAATCGGGCTTATGAGTACCAACATGGGGGCAAACTCTAAAAGGGATAACATATAGACTTTATTTTTTTTGTATGATAGACGTTGCGGAGATGTAGCTTTCCACAAAACTTGATACATTTTCGCGGAGTACCTCTCAACACTTATGCATCAGTGCAATGTCAAAATTTTACATATACGTTTCATTTTAAACTGCAAACTGGCCTGTTTTTAGTCTTTGCCTTTATAACTTAAACAATGAAAATCTGTTTTACAAAATTTACAGGCAAGAGTGAAAATCTAAAATTAAAGTAATACTATGATCAAAAAATCACTTCCTTTTTTCTTCAGATTTTGAAGGTGGGCAAATTTTGGATTTCATGGTCCGCCATTACTCACGTTAAAAACTGACTGACTGGACCTCAGAGGGTTGGATCTAGGGAAAAGTGACATCAATCACTCAAAAGCTTAAAAATTTCAGCGTGTAAACGCAGTTTATAATGTATGCAAAACAATTTTAAAAATCTGAAAGGCCGAAACTCCAGTGCTGCATATTAATTCAGTCGCGTTTAAATGCATTGCATTCTTAACCTTATAGTGAGCCTTTGACATCATTGTCTCCTCGATCCAGTGCCCTGAAGATTTTAAAGTTTGTAATAGCAGACCATTAAAGAGGAAACGTTTAAAATTAAGGCTTAAATCTTGGGTCACTTAGTGTTAAGTTATCGTAGTTTTGAAATTCAAAGAAAAGAAGGATTAGATTTTTTGATCATAGAACCACTTTAAGCTCTGCCATTTTTGATGATGTCAGATACTCCTTGACATTTACATCAAGGAAACAATTGTGTCCTGTAAATAAAATTACAGGACACGTATCAGTCTCAAACAAATTTATACAACATCCACAAATTCTTCAGCTGCTCTACCATTTCTGAAGGTAACACATGTTGGTAGATTTAAGTCCATTCACCATACATGGGCAATCTGGAATTTTGCATGATCTTGTACAGTTGCACGACAATAACTGCACGCTGCTTGAGGAGCTGGATCCCCATGCAATCAATGGCTAAATGCATTTAGTCTTCAGAATCTGGACATCACCCATGTTCAGCTGGGGTCACAACGTCTGGGTAGCACACGAGACTGAGTTTCCAATTTTTTATTTGGTAATTTGCCTGCATACAATGCTTCTTCAGGCCAAGTAATAAGTGCAACAGTTCCCTTCAACTTGTCACACACTGGCCTTTTCAGACCGCTCGGCAACAAATTTTAGCGCCGATAGTTTGCGTGAAGCATTTTCATTGAGCTTGCTATTCCTGTGGTTCAAATTTGATGTTTCCCATAGGCAGGGATAGGCCTCTAGAGCTTTGTAACTGAAGACTGAGTTTATTATCGTCTGACAATTTTTCACCTTTGTTTGCACACCGTATTCCAATATCTCTGTCAGCCATGTTTTTTTTTTTTTTCAATTTTCTGCTATGTCGCACTTGTCAGGGACAACCAATCACAAATCCCATTGCATCAATTTGTAAAATTTGTAGAGCTTCCTTCTACTCTCTGAACATGTTGACACAACTTGCAACACAGAATTATTGCGTGAAAAGTTGGCCTCGGAGGTGGAAATACGAGCAATAAAGTTTTTCAACTTACAAAGCAACAGTGCTGCGCGAAAAGTTGAAGGAAATCGTTGCCCATATTTCTTGCTTGGCCTTTAAGACAATCAGCACAAGATGGTAACTGACGAGATTCCAGATCGCAAAAGAGTCGGTTTCTCAGCTCACTGGTGTTATCTTGACACGTGAAGGTTCATAGCTTTTGAAACAACTGAGTTTGAACTTGCCATTCTTCTCCGAGCTCTTGAAAAGTGGCACAGGACTCCTTGGTTTGCATTACCATTTCTAATGGATCAATTTTGCCTCTTCCAGCTATGGTGCTGTGTGCCGTCCAGTAAATGCACGTAGTCCGGGGAGATCTCGATACAACGACAGATTTCTTCACAGGCGACCAAGTGTATCAGCAATACAAACGATGTCCACAAATCTTGTTTGTGTTGTTGATCCACATTAATTAAC
>NC_090869.1:41298163-41325663 GCF_036669935.1 Montipora foliosa
GGCACAAAGGAGGTCTCTTTCAACTTCGGAGGGAACCAATTTTCCAGTTGACAGGCACACTAGGTCTTGCTAATCAGTTATAGGTCTTGCTAATCAGTTATTTTATAGTAATACATGAAGCAGCCTACCCACAACCCTTTTATCATAAAGTACTTCATGACTGCAGACAAAAAATTCAATGTGACCATCAAATGTAATTATCTGGAAAATCAAAAATCTCAAAGGGTTTACTAACCAATCAGACCTTGCTTTAAAGAGAATAAAATTGTGCAACCACCGAGTGCTTAAGGCCAATTTTTGCTTTTCCTTCAATGTTATCAAATACAAAACAGCAAAGGAACAAACTAAGTGTACATCAATTGCATTATTACTTAACTAAGGAACTTCTACAAACGCCTAAATGAAGGAAATAAACTGTGTAACTTCTTATCTCAATCATTTAATCAAGAACTCCAGCAAATGATTTTCAAATACGTTTTAGATTCCAAAATTTATAAGTTGCTATTTATCCACAACACTTTTAGTAAAATGTTTCATAAATCATGGAATTAATTCAAACATGATTGTTTTAAGTTGTACTTTGTCAAAAGGAAAATCAAAACAATTAAAAAATCAAGAGACCGGTGCTAAAAAGTGAAAGAATACCACCCCCCCCCCCCCCCAAAAGAAAAAAAAATTCAATGCATAGTGTCGTTTTCATGCATACGTATATGTGCCATATGCTTCACATAGAAATAATTCCAAAAAGCTACGTCTTCTTAAAGACTATCATACATTATAACCCACCGATTAATTTCTGCTGGCTGTCATTGGATAAAACTGACCATCTGACACAAATCGGACGATGGTTATCAGAGGATATCCGCCGTCCGATTTGATATCCGTCGTCTGATTTTATTTCTGCAAAAGAAAAACCAGGAAACGAGCAAACCTTCAAGGGAAACTTTTGATTGGTCATGGAAGACAAAAAAATTCGTTATGAAGGAAGCCACTGATGGAGAAATGACAAAGCGTGTTGACAGTGCCATACCACGCAACATGAAAACATCCACAAAATATGCTGTCAACGTCCTTGAATTGAGTTTTGTTTTTAGCATAAACAAACTAAAGGTTAATTACATTTTTTGTGACAGTCTATTTACCAAGCTACTACGGTATAATTTTCGTCCAATTTTTATCGTGGAGAAAAGAAAAGAGGTTCCAAAAGACTCTTGAAAACATGGAATTGGCGGAACTGTCCAGTACGTTGAGGCGATTTTTCATGAAAGCAAGAAAAATTGAAGGAAAGCCATACAGCCGCATTGCCATAAAAACCCTTCATGTTGGGCTGGACTGGTTTCTGTTATGTTCCCTACATAGACCACACAGAAAGACTTTCTATTATTTGTGACAAATAATTTCAGTCGGCTAACGAAGCATTAGATTCTATTTTGAAGGATCTGGCTCGATTCAGCTGCAAAACCAACTCCATTCTCGTTTAACGTTCAATGTCCATCCGCCGCCGTTTTTTCTCACTCAAACTTTCATGGCTGTAATTTAATTTTCATTCCCCCAAAGCACACCTAAAAATACTAAGCAGTTTTGTGAAAGACTGTTAATTCGTCGGCTGTTCACTTTTCGAACAATAAAATTGCAAAAACATTTAGAAAAAAGCTTGATTTCACTTTTGATCTTCTAGGCGTTGTATATAGCATACTTGACATGACAACCTGTCAGCATTTCCTCCAATTACTGTAAAGTGAAAATCGAGCAAACCAATCAACTTGCGTTTGTTGATTACATCAACCGCAATCGCACCATGCATATAATGAAAGCTGGCTTTTTTCCGTTTTGGATCTATAAAGTGCGTTCTCCTTCAGAAATTAATAATATCATTTTAAGAGAGTGTAAGTTTATTTATAATAACAAAAATTTTGCCCCCTGATTGGTACTGACAAATCTGCCTGGCTCATGGACTAATTGCTTGTCACTAATAGTATGAAATGCCTGAAAACAAGTTCCTAAAGTAAACAAGTTTTTGAATGCGACAACAATGCCCACACCATTTCTTGCATGATTTCCTGTCAAGACAAACGCGGGTTGAAAAATTCCCGCCAAGAAAATATAACATACCTCTTCCTCTGACAGGCTGACACCTGATCCCTTCCCTCCCCGGCAAAGAGTGTATGCAAAGAGTGTATGGGCGTACCCTGACATCACAACCAAAATTTATCGTATGGATAGTTTACTAAATTTCCTTAGCTATGGAGCTCCGCTCTTGTAGGCTCGTTTACATGTGTGCAATGAGCTCCACTATTAGAATGTGGCTTGTGTTTTTTCACTTTGATTTTCAATTATCTTCTGAAATGTGAATGTGTGCACAAACCATTTTTGCTGCTTAAAAACCTTAACCAGTTGGTACTTTACATGTGCATGATAAATTGCCAGCGTTTTTCTTTCAGTGCCGCATCACTCAGACAAACTTAATGCTGGAAAATATTACTTTGAGAATGACCTTGCTTGAAAACACCATCCAAAATATGTAGTAGTTCCTAGGCTGTCTCTAGTCTGAGTGACCCACAGTTTAACAAGAACCAAAATCAGTGCTTCAAACTTTCATTGGTAGATACCTGATGCAAGGAAATTAAAGCATTGATTTTAAGATTTTGTTCTGTCCATGTAGTTGTCATATTGGTGGCAATATTGCCACTAATGCTGCTGGTTTACGATTGCTGAGATATGGTTCCTTACACGGTAATGTCCTGGGACTGGAAGCGGTAATTATTTTTTTAGTGTATATAAATTCAAAGTATGAAAATCAACATTGAACATTGGGAGTTGACTTTGGTATCAACCCTATTTCCCTATTTCCCCAATATCAGTTTCCCTGTGCCCATAATGTTCACTTAAGTAAATACAAAGTAATTTTTGTGAAATTAAAAAATTAAAATGTTAAAAACGTTTTTGGCTGTTTGCCATCATCATAATTTTTTTAACCCTGATGATGGCAAACAGCCGAAAACATTTTAATTTTACAAAAATTACCTTGTAAATAGCAATTTCCCTGTGTCATTATATACTTGTTTTTTCCATGAGTTTTGGCTTTTTACACGAATAATAGGTAAAGCAGACCATCTTTGTAACATGTGCACAGCTCCCCAGGAATGCCTGTTCGATGAGTTGTCCCCACTCCATGTCTTTAATGCCTTAAGACTTGCATTGACGAAATAAGATAATGAATTCTGCAAGAAAATTTGGAAGTAAATTTGACCTTTAAAACAAACTGGCAGCAGGGAAAGGAACCAATCAAACTGCAAATCCTTTATTGACGTAAGCTTTGTATTGTTTTTAAGTTGGTCACCAATTCAAATTTCTATTGCAGTTATTTTGGGACCAATGTTTTGTTGATATTTGGTTATTTTAGGCTCATCCACATTAATGTGTTTTGTTTGAAAACGTATCCTTTTTCAAACGTTTTTGCCTATTGTCCAAAGTTACATGTAAATGCCCTAAAGACTGAAGATTTTTGAAACCGGTGCTTTTTAGAAGTAAGTGTGGATATGTGAAAAGAATATAAAATACGCTATTATGGATGCAAATTGTTCTTTTTCGCCAATGTTAAACTGGAGAATTTCGAAATCCCTTAGGTGTTGATTGGTCTTACTTTAAACTTCATATTCCAGGTTCTTGCAGATGGCAAAATATTGGACTGTCTATCTTCACTTCAGAAAGACAACACAGGTTTGTTGACAGTTCAAAATAAGAGTTTTGAAGATATGCAGTGGTCTGGTGTGATGCCTTTCAGTAGCACTTCAAGTTTATACTTTAAAGGGTATTTGATAAACTCTAGTTTCCCTGCACCGCATATGGTGCAACACGTATGCTTATGGCTTGTGCTTTTGAAACTCCCCGCGTTCCTAATAACTTAATATACTACATGTGCGCACAAGTAAGTATAAACCATGGGAGCAGGAATGGTGTAGTGGTAAGAGCACTTGCCTCCCACTAATGTGGCCCGGGTTCGATTCCCAGACTCTGTGTCATATGTGGGTTGTTGGTTCTCTTCTCTGCTCCGAGAGGTTTTCTCTGGGTACTCCAGTTTTCCCCTCTCACAAAAACCAATATTTAATTTGATTTGAGTTAATTTCATTAGTGTATTGTTATTGTTGTTGTTGTTATTATTATTATTATTATTATTATTATTATTATTTATTATTATTATTATTGTTTATTATGGTAAAGGCAGGTCATTTAAAGCAATTACCGTAGAAGTGGATCAAAACTGGTCAATAAAAAGTAGCCTTGTGAACGTTTGTGTGTAAGATAATAATCGCGACCGTGAATTCATTGTCATCAATTAATGCAGTGGAGTAAGTCAAAAAATTATTTTTTGGTCCAACTGTAGCTTTTGCTGACGTTGAAATCACTACTTTTCAATAATAAACCATTTAAATTGGCAATGTATAAACGTGATAAGAGGAATAAGAATTCACCGAATTTTTACCGGTTCTTTTTTTGGCCGAAGTTTTAATTTCCTGGCATAGGACAGAGTGAATCTATAAAATAAATCCTGGAAGTGAAATTAAAGGGGTAATACATAAGTTTTGAAATCTGTGTCCAAATCAAGGCAAAGGTATATTAAGGATGGGAACAAGCTGTAATGTTAATGTTAATGTTGCCAATTCCCTTTTGGTAAGAATTATTTTAATCTCTCTAACATATATGTTTGCCAGGGTATGATATCAAACAGCTGTTTATTGGATCAGAGGGCTCATTGGGGGTTGTAACAGCAGCATCAATCCTGGTACCAAGAAGGCCAAAGGTCAGCTTAACGTGCACACGACTCGAAATTTCACCACCAGTTTTTATTTCATATCCTTAAAGTGCCCCGGTGATAAAAAAAACCACTTCCTTTTTTCCTTCAGATTTTGAAAGTGTGTTTGCTTAACACCTGACTGGCAAAATTTTGAGCTTTGATTTTTATCCAAAGGCCGTTTACTTTGAGTTAAAGTTTTGGATTTCACGGTCCGCCATTACTCACGTTCAAAACTGACCGATTGGACCTCAGACGGTTGGATCTAGGGAAAAGTGACGTCAGAGGCTCACTAGCTTGAAATTTCATCGTGTGAACGCAGCTTATTATATATGCAAAGCGTGAGTTTAAAAGTCTGAAAGCCCAAAACCCCCGTGCTGCATATTAATTCTGCGGCGTACACACTTATTGCATTCTTAAACCAGATCCAGCTCTCTCGGGAACATAATGTTAGTAATGGCGGACCATTAAATAGGAAAATTACAGTTAAAATAAAGAGGTGTCTTTTTGAAATCAAGGCTTAAAACGTGGGTCACTTAATGTTTTGTTAACATAGTTTTGGAATCCAAAGAAAAATATGAATTGATTTTTTGGTCACAGGGGCAGTTTAAAATTCAGGCTTTTCTTGATAGGATTTCATTATTAGAATCTTCCTACAAATGTCAGAAGTGAGTTTTTTCAGAGCACAAACTTTGGCATTTTGGCCAAAAAATTGCGACATTTCCTGTGCGGCTAAAAAGGTCTTCATGACGTCATCAGTTGTGTTAGATTGCAGCGGGAAATATAAACAACAAGACAAATCGGAGAGTCTGCGGAAAATATTGTGTTGGTACCAGCTCTGGGCTAGTTCCCCGCAAAAATCCCAGTTTGACCCCAGGTATATCAAGGCATCTTCTTTCTACAAAGGAGGATTGAAGAAAGAAATGGACGAAATTTGTCGGAAAACACTGGCCCGGTTTCAAACCTCCCCGGCAAACCAACGAAGACTTCGATCCGGTTCTGTTTTTTGCATGAAGGGTCGATCTAGCTGATATGTCCGAGGTCTGAAGATTTCAGAAACGAACTTTCTTAACCATACGCCCAGCAAAAAGAAAGGAAGATCAACCAGCAATTACAACATATCGAGAGTGAAGGAAGGTGCAGTGTGAATTGATATGCGCACACGGTATTTAGGGTAGTACAATCATCTATTAGAATTGAAATTTGGAAGCGATATCATAAAATCCATTGGGACAGGAGGTCCGAGAATTTTTTGGCATCAAAATAAACCCCTAGAAAATCGAGCTTGAAGATTTCGTGTGCAGTTCACGGACTGCTGAACAACTCCGCCTAGGCTTAGCTAATTCCTGAAAAATTGTGTAAAATTCTTTCTGGAATTTCCCAAACAAAAGCTCTCAAATTCCTTTAGAAATGTCAAACATTCTCTAAAACTCTCTAAAATTCCCGAAATTTCGTTTCTTATTTATTGCCAGTGTTTAAAATCTGCAAAAACATCATTTTACATTTGCTTTCTTTTTAAACGAATGTCATATGTAAACCCCTTTTGGTGAATACCTGCTGATAAGGAATGGATATGAACAGACTGAACCCTTTCCTGGTAGGTTGGAATACAAACAAAAACGTTTTGTCAACGTTTTTGCCTGTGAAAATTTGCCAACATGTCAGGTGAAAGTTCAAATTTTCCCGAGAGTTTCTAAAATTCTTTTTGATGTCTAAAATTCCCACAAAATTCCACAATGTCCCAAAAAATAGATGTTTCAAAAGGTAACTTGAAGAACACAATGAATCAAAAGATAAACAACGTACAGTGTACGAGTGCTTTGACTGGCTTAAAAACAACAAAAGTACATATGTCTCTATTGTTGATACTAAGATGTTTCAAAAGACAACTTAAATAACATACCAGTGCTTTGACTGTCTTAAGAGCAACAAAACTGCATCTATACATGCCCTTAGTTTCAGGATGCATTCATTTGTTTGGATTCCAAAAAGAGAATAATTATGTAGAAATTTTGCTTCACGTGTCTTCTGTCATGATTTTGGAAGTACTGGAGTAGCTACAATCAGCAACAAAATTAGTTGGCACATTGTGTTTAAACAGTTCCATTTAAGTGTAAAATAACACTATAATCTGAATCGTTCTCTAAATTATTGATAAAACGCCCCCTCCCCCATTCAATGTTGCATGTTTATACCTTAATATCCCGGGAATCACGCTACAACATTGTTGGGGGGCGGGGGGGGTAAAGGGGACGAATCCTACCTACGTAAAAGATGGACGAAATGTGGCTTAGGGGGTAGAAATGGTAAATGTGTGAGCGATTTTGTCGTTGATTGTAGGTCGACTTGAACTCAACAAAAGAAAACACCTCAAAGCAAGTCCGAAGAGCAACATGACACCAACATGTGGGCAATCATGTGAGCTGAGCACACACATATCTGCAACTACTGCTGCTGATCCGACATAATGTACATACTCAAAATCATCTGCAACGAAAAGAATTTAGCTGAAAATCGAGTTCTTTGGGGCATTCATTAAGCGCCCAGGCCCCACACGGTCTGTCAATATTAGGGTTGCTCCTCGCTAAGGCTCGCAACAATTAAGAGATAAGTAATTAAGGTTTAATGTGACTGCATGGAGTCTTTGCTGTTTAGGAGATCAGTGTTGTTGGGTCAGGTGAATGTTTACTTGTTTACTTAGATAATTCCACACAAACCGTGTTGTGTATGTCAGGTCCGTGATGTTATATCCAGCTTTTTTTTTTTTGTTCAGTCTATCAATGTTGCTTTCCTGGGCTGTGGGAGCTTCCAAGATGTGCTGAAGACATTCAAGCTGGCCAAAATAATGTTAGGAGAAATTCTTTCTGGTGAGTTCTAAAATGTTTGTACTGTTCCTTTATCTTTAACCTTTTTTTAGGTGTTAATGTTGTACACTTAGGTTGACTTCAGTGTGATGTTGAATTTAAACCTTGAAGGAAAATCAGAGAAAGCCTGTGCTGTGAGTTAGTAGTACCCTCTTCGAATTACAGAGCGCGCATATCACCAAGAGTCTACTGTCTCAAGCTTTCAATGAGTCCCTTATTTTACCGAAGTCTTCCGCTGAGAGTGTACTTCATGTACAATGCATCCCACTGCATCGAGTTTCTCAGTATGTGTTGAGACAATGGTGAAGGTAGCCCTTGACCCTCCCATCCCAGGAGGGAGGAAAAATACCATTCAAAATCCTCTGCGAACAGCATCGCTGATGGTACTTTAAACTAAATTAATCAATTTACTGACTCTCCTTGCATAACATTTATTTCTTGCAGCATTTGAATTTCAAGATGATGTTAGCATGCAACTTTTAGAAGCATTCCTGGGACTAAGCAATCCGATCAGTAGATGGCCATTTTATGTGCTTGTTGAGACATCAGGCTCCAATAGCTATCATGATGAAGAGGTTTGTTCATCACTGAGTTGATTTTAAAAGACGTTGATCAAAACACTTCAAGTTTTACTAACTATGGGATTTACCCTTTAAACAAAAAGTGTAAAATAGGCCACATGCCACAAGCTGGTCATAATTGGTTAACTTAAAGCTCAGACTTTATAAATTCCAGACATGGAATGATCGTGTTTGTCTTAGCCAGAATACAAAGTTTCAGAGAAATACGACTTAAGGTAAAAATTTTGTGACGATTTAAACACTCGAAAAATCCATACTTTTGTTGACGAACAAAAAGCCTTTGCCCTCCAGTTGTATTTTTCATAATTACTCTCCACAAACAGAGCTCAGATTCCTATTTTTACCTTGGGTTAAATCAGCAAGAGTAAATGTGCAGTGGAAATTTTCAGACTTTCATATTTTGAAGGAAGCATTTTAAAGGGAACCTCCACTAAAACAACAAAATAACTTTAAGGCACAGAGCATAATTTTTGCAATTAAAAATTTTCAAACTTTCTCCAATGAAAGCGTTTGCATCCAAAAAAAGTGAATTTCAAAAACGCTTGTTTTGGCTTTCAAATTTCACGGGGGGCCGCGATCTTGAATAATCGTGACGTGTCGTGGTTGCCCTATTGTTCTGACACAAAGAGCGATTGTTCTGGAACAATAGGGAAACCAAGTCACTTCACAATTATTCAAGATGGCGGCGCCCGGGAAATTTGAAAGCAAAAATAAGCGTTTTTGAAATTCATTTTTTTTCGGATACAAATGCTTCCATTGGAAAAAGTTCGAACAATTTTAATGGTAAACATTATGTTCTGTGGTTTAAAGTTATTTTGTTATTTTAGTGGAAATTCCCTTTAAAGCGGTTTGAAAACTTAGAATCGTGACCGGATGGTGAAGCGTCCTTTTCCCATACAAATCCTTACAAATTCTTTCAACTGTAACAACACCAGTTTAAACAAATGAAAATCGGCATGGTAGCATATCTTGAGCAACTCTTTTTATTCCTGGAAAAATAATTTCATGAAACGGGCAGATCATTGTGTTTATGAAAAAAGGTCATGTGATGAATTGTCGCAAAAGGCCCATTCAATTTCCATGAGGCTTTTGTTGTTGTCTCCATCATTCCTGTGCGTTCGTTTCTTACCATTATTTTGCTACTTAAGTGCGATTTACTAGCAAATTATATCTCAATTGTGTCACAAGGAATTGTTTGCTGACATCTTAACTTGAATTATATGCAGTTTCTTAATAATTAGATAAATAAATAGAAACAAGGGATGCTATTAATACCGTTGTTTCTTTTGGTAGAAAGTAACCTCATTTCTGGAAAAAGTTCTTTCTGAGAACACGGCACAAGATGGAACCGTAGCCACAGACTTGTCCAAGGTTACTGACAGTAAACAAAAGTGTTTTCCTTTTTTTTCAATATGTAAATAGTTTCAGTTGCTCACGTTATATAGATATTATGCTACGATTTGGGGGATCTTGATGCAATCCTAAACAGTCAGCTTGAAGTCAATATTGTTCAGTTCAATTGCCCATGCAGCCTACCCTTGGTTAGATACTTGATGAAAAAGTATGTGTGCAATGCACACATTTAGTTGCAATTTGCATTCAACTATCCATAATATTTCATTTCTTGTACTTGTCTTGGAGATAGCCGGTGTTGGGTAAGGTTAGCCTACATAAGGGCTTGTGCAACATGGTTCCTTTTAAGACCTCGATACAGAATGGGGCAGCTATTTATCATGCTTGAAATTGTGGTTTGCTAAGGTGGGGTGGGGGAAATGAGGAGAAGGGAAGGGAGGCAGTGTGTCCAGTGGTTTGGGTGCTTTCCTTGAGATCCTGGGATCCCTGATTCTGACCACTCGTTGAATTTTTTCCTGGTAGTCGCTGGTTCAACTTGTCAGCTGCACTGGTTAATAGCCAACTGGTTTGCCTCCAACCAGTTGGGATTCTTAAGGCCGGTTTACACGCTACGATCTGTCGGCCCGATAGTGTCGGGGCGTGAATTGTACGTGTATTTTGACACCCGATCTTAATGCCCGACGTGAACAATGTTTAGTAGCCCTCGTTCTTTTTTAAAGCGGTGTTTTACTCCGCATGCGTAGTGAATGCTACGCCGAAAACAAAATGGCTGACGAGCACAACGGTTTTTGGTCGCTTTATTCATCAACAGCAGCAGCAACAACGTCATTACTGTTACTTGCTGCAGTATCGTTAAGAATCAAAAAGAGAGGACGAAGGAAAACACAATGTACTTGGGTGAAAAATTGTCATCGGACCGAGGCCGGGGCTTTTCACCAACTTATGGCAGAGCTGAGGATCAGCGATTCTTATTCGTACAGAAAGTATGTTCGTATGGATGTGGAAACATTTGAGGTACCGTTCAACTACATCGACTACTTGTATTTTACTGTATAAGAAAAACAGTTATGGCGATGGTAATAGACAGAGCTAAACAGAATAATCCAGCAGTTTGTGTTTTGTTTAAACTAGATTGAATGTCGACTGCTTTGATTTTTTGACCCAACGAACATTTCACGTTAACTGCTACAGTGTAATCAGTTAAGATTTAAAGGACACATGAGCCATATTGACAGCAGTTTTCTAACCTGTCATATTAAGCTCCCTCTCTATTTTTAATTTGTTTATTGATTGATTGATTGATTGATTTTTTGTTATTGTAGGTACTGTTGGAAAAAACCACTCCTTATTTGCAGAAGCAAATCGCAGTTATCAGAAAGCCAATTTCTGCAGCGGAATATCTTGCTGCTACACTTCGCTTTTTAGCCACTGGAGAAAGCTATTTCAGTTTAGAATAAGTAAAAGTACCTTAAGTAACATGATTCCCTATGTGTGTAATGTCATATATACTGTGCTAGAAGATGATTATTTAGCCTGCCCACAAAGTGAGCCGGAGTGGCTTAACATTGCCAAGGAATTTAAAGATAGGTGGCAGTTTCCAAACTGTCTAGGTGCCGTTGATGGAAAGCACATTCGTCTACTTTGTCCAAGCAACAGTGGATCAGAGTATTACAACTACAAAGGTTACTATAGCTTGGTTCTCATGGCATTTGTAGGCCCTGAATATCAATTCCTTTTTGTGGGTGTTGGGTGCCAGGGAAGCGTCAGTGATGGTGGTGTATTCCACAGAACCTCACTGTGGAAAGCAATAGAGGAGACCAGTATTTATCTTCCTCAGGCAAAACCACTGCCACAAAATCCAGATCCTGTCTTTGAAGACACCAGTGATATGAACATTGACTACTTTTTTGTTTGTGACGATGCTTTTCCTTTGGGACTGCACCTTATGAAGCCTTACTCTAAGCGGCATTTGTCAGAAGAGAGGAGAATCTTTAACTACAGGTTATCACGAGCAAGAAGAGTTAGTGAAAATGCATTTTGTATACTGGCTGCTAGATTTGGTGTTCTTCACACAATGATGCGCCTCAGTCCTGATAAGGCAACCAAAGTAGTTCTGGCTTGTTGTGCACTTCATAACATGCTGCTTTCCAAATCGTCAAGTTCCTACTCATTCCCCCTGGTAGCATTGATTATGGAAATGAGAATGGTGATGTTATAACTGGTTCATGGAGAGAAAATGGCAGCAGCAATTCCATTAATTTTAGATCAATGCCAAAATGTAAAGAGCGAGGTCCTAAGAATGCTGAAGATATGAGAGACATAATTTGCTATTATGTAAATGGACCAGGTGCTATCCCCTGACAGTGGAAGGCTTTAGTAGTTTAATTTTCTAACAGTGCAAACTTAAGGGTCTCTGACAATTACAATGTTAGGAAAAATTAGGAAGATTTCTCTGATGGTCAGGAAAACATTAAATAATTTGAGTTGTCTTTTCCAAGAAATTCTAAGTTCGTGTAGAAAGGCAGAAGAATAATAGATTTTATGGCAAGTTCCTTTCCCACAGTACATGCATTTTGGACTTGTTAGCTTCCAGAAAGTAAATGCAATAGAACCCTGCTAACTAGTACTCCCAAGGGAAACAAAAACCAATCAGAGTTAGCAGAGATTCGAGTTAACGGGGTTGGTGTTTAATCTCAACTATCCTGTTACATCACAGTCGCGAGTCTTTTTTGTACAATTAGGTTGTCTTATTAGATCCCTTTTAAGATTATTTGTTTTGTTTTGATCCTTTTTTATAAGATCCTTTTGATGAGAATGTTTAATTTGGAAATTCATGTGATCGTGTGAGCTAAACAATGAGGTCACATAACCACAATCAGGGTTTATTCTAGAAATTGGTTAGTGAGGGCTGAGTTGGCCCTCTTCTGGAATTCTAGGGGGCTCCTATTCAAGAAAGGGGACCCAAGAAAGACACTTCCCCCAAAAGATTTCAACTTCTTCGTAGAGACTATTCGGTGTAATCCATGTCTAATGATCATGTTGTTTAGAATTTTCTCACCTGTTGGATATTTATTTTTGGAACTGCTTCCCTGACCATCTGAATGCCTGGAACAGGCTATTCTGACACAAAATCCTTTCCATGAATGCACAATAATAAGACCATCTACCCTTCTTGCCGCTGATCTATTGTGGGTAGCATTTTTTAAGCTTACTGCCAACTTGTGATTGCTAGTTTACAAAAATCTGTTTTGTTATCATAACTTGTTCATCATTTCCCCCTCCTTGAATAGCAGGAATGCTGCTAGCATTGGCAAGAATGTAACTTTTGTAACTTATTGTCATTTCTTTTATTAAAGTTTGTTTTTGTATTGCTTTAGAGATTTCTAAGTAATAAACACTTTTCACCAGCAATGCTGAAATAAGTTGTGGTGCAACATAAAAAGTAATTTTTATTGAAAAGCTGAAATCTTGGGAACTTGTTTGTTTTTGATAGACATAGCATGAACATCAATACAAGATAGTGGGTTGGATAACAGGTTTCAAGTGACATTTATTACTGGGTTGCCAAACCCAGTCGGAATCTCGGTTTCATTTCGTGGGTTTTTTTTATTTTCCGTGTCGGGAAAAGTCTTGCCTGTCACTCCCCTGCTAAGTGGTGGCTTTGTGCGTAGAGCCTTCTGAGCGTATTTTCGTAGGATCGAGAGGGTAGTGGGAAATGCGTAGATTTCTCTGGTGGACACAGTAGAACGATTAACTTAACCGGCAATGGCGTCGAAAGTCATGTAACGTGAATGGCGTTTTAGTGGATCTTTGAACAAAATATACCCTTATGAAGCTCAATAATAGCAAGTCAATTGGATATACAGGCGATGGAATCTTAAAAGCGACAAGTAATGGACTTCGACAACAATCTATCGCCCGTCGAGCCGAAATCAAAGTGAGCTGTATTTACCTGACGTACATGGTAATTTAACACGATCGAGTTTCTTGTCTTCACGCACGCAATGAAATAGGAAGAGGTTTTCGCCTCTAAGAGCAAATATGTTGTTTGTTTCAATAACTTTTTCGCTGGAAAAGGATTCTGTGGTATTTTCTGCCTTTGTGAGTTATAATATCATGTTGTGTATTGAATTTTCAAGCTTAAGGTTGAAATGTGATATGGGAGAAGTTTTTTAGTATTGCTCTGTAAGCAGGAAGGGTTCACAGGCCTGTTGGAAGCGTGCTTGAGTTTCAACAAAATGAGCCCCAAAATCAGTGAAGAATTGTGACGCAGTTGAATATTAAAGTAGCTGCTATTTCCAAAATGATGGAATTACCTGGTTAGAATAAATAACGTCGTACGCGTCTTGGAGAGCAAATTTTGACTTTGCATAAACAAGACTTGGGCGATTGTGATCTTTGTTTTGACTTCGCTCATTTCATTGTCAAACTTTATAACACTTGACAGAAAAAGAAACTTAGAAAACCCGGTATCTTGCCATCATTTGACACAGATACTTCACTGTTTGGCGAGTAAACATGCCGCGGTAACTTCATCACGGCGCCCGCTGAATTCCGGCGATGTCACTTTCGATTTTGCGATTTATTTGTGCACCCAAAACGTACAATAACAAAATTGAACGTTGCAAAAATCCCCCAAAATGTTTGTCGCTGATTGTAACTTTTTATATTCTATATTCACGGTTCAAAATAAATGTTGTTTTCATGTCGTAGATATGTTATTCTCGAGCGATCGTCCTGGAAACTTCCTTCTGCTCTTTCTAAAAACTGTGTATCAATATTTATTTACTTTTGCATCAATATTTGTTTTTGCATAAAGCAAGCTAACAAAATCTGTACCTTGCTGAGTTCGCATTTGTTAGCGTTAGTAGTATTTTCGGTCCGATACTTCTGTTTTACGAGGGGTATATTATTTTGGTCTCCCATCCAAACACTAACCCCGCCAAACAGGGCTTAACTTCAGTGAACTTCGGTATTACAAAGCTGTCAGATGCTCAAAGGGCACGCTTAAACTTGTGGTGAAAAGAAGTTTATCAACGTGTCAGCCCAGAAGCCAATGTTTCTCACTTCCCATTTATTTTCTTCAATCTTTCTGGGTTCAGTACTTTGCTAGTAACCACATGACTTCTCAGACTATTTACCCAAGACTTCTACCATGGCACTACAATGATAAACAATACCAAAACAATATCGTGCACTGTTAGAGCTACATATTACGCAAGGACAGATCTGTTTCGTCGTACAAACGTGTGAGGACCTGTGAGCCAAAGGGCCTCGTCTGGTATGACTTCTTAATGAGCCCCCAGCTTGAAAAAAATTGTCAGGAACGGTGCACGTACCACAGGCAACCCAGTGTACCCTCACGGAGGGTCTAGTTTCATGAGGAGAAAAGGCAGATTAAGCTCTTAGCTTCCTGGTAACTTTGAGGGCTTCATTCCAGATTAAAAACATTGCTCCAGTAAACAACAAATAGTACTGTAAGCAAACAAATTTGATATATCCTCCTGATAACAATAATAACAACAATATCAATAGCAACAATGTTCAAAGTGTAGCTACTTTATAGCTTTGGATGGGAATGTTATTTTGTCTGGATACTGAGATGGCTTAACATTTAAAATGTATTCTGAACAAAACTAGAACATGAAAAATGAAATATGTAATCTTTCTTTCACCAAAATAATGTTTCCAAAAATCCTTGGTAGGTTTGTTGAGGACCACCCAAACTGTACAGTTGGTAAGCAGGCTGGTGATGGTGCTGAATCTGCTGTGAAGCTTTAGTGAACATAACATTTTTAATTAATACTTGAATGTCAAGTTTTAAGGGATTCTTTCACTTCTCCTTCTGGTAAATTGCTGGTCATCCTCCCATTGCCGGCTCCACTGGGCAATGTTGGAAATTTTTCTGCAATGGCCTCAGCTGCTTGGACAATTTTTTCTTCAGCACTCAGTTTAATTTTTTTCCCCTTTAAGGGGGTAACAACAGACGAATTACTGCAGTCAGAGTCAGTGGTGCCATCCAGATCAACCACCAGGTTTGAAATACTCTCTTTTTTACTTATATGGTCCTTCGGCCACTTCAGCGATTTATACCATGGCCATGACGACTTGAACACTGGCACAGCTCCTGAACCTGACTTTGGTTTGACCTCACATTCTTTACCATATTCCTTGCCAAAGTGAGTACGGAGATTTTCAATCTTTTTTTGCACATCATGATCTAAACAATTAAAACATAAATAATAAATAGATAACCATTGAAAGGACAAATTTGGCTTTGACTTGGTCTGGAAGAGATGCTGACAGCTTTTGTCAGAAAATAATACTTTTTTTCACCAAGCAACTTATATTAATGAATCATAAAGCCTGGTTCTACTTCTGAAATAAAGGAAGATAAAGGACATTCACACTATGTGACAAGCACAGGCACAAGGCGACCTACACACGAACAGTAACGCTGAATTCTATTTCTTAAGCTTGTACTTATTTCCCAATTACAAACCAAGCTTGTAGCTCGAAGAATTCACAGTGTATGGAAATTATTTTACGTTGTTATACTTTACGCCATGGTTAATTCTCTGCTCATACTAGGTGGGAAAAATTCTGGTCCTTACAATTCACTTTTGTAGAACAAAGAGGTTCTGCAACTCGGTATTTTACCAACAAAAAGTGATTAAATTTTTCATCTGTGACACCAACACGAATAAAAATAAATAAATATTTCCATGAGTTTACAGTTTCTGGCTTACTGGTGATTGCTTTGGTGCTGTCCAAGTCGTTCGTTCAGTGATTTAGCTGCATGCGTTCTCGCAATCTGTCTTTTGTTCTTGTCATGATACTCTTTATTCCCCTTGTCGTATAGACACGGATATTTATTCTGCTATCAGCAGGGAGATTTCGTTCTCTTGGAAACTGCGCGACTTTGACCTCTTCAGAGTCTTCCTGTCCGCCATTTTGATTGCTTCTGTTTGGTATGCATGCTCTTTTCTGAAAAATTTGATTGACATGCCGGCTTCTTTGAAAGTGTTGGCCCGACTCGACAAAAATCTGTTGCACTGCAACAGATTTTCTGAATTGGGCCGATTTCATTTTCACGAATCGGCCTTAAGATCGGGTGTCAAAATACACGTACGATTCGCACCCCGACACTGTCGGGCTGACAGATTGGGCCGTCAAATCTTACCGTGTAAACCAGCCTTTAACATTTACGTTGTTATGTTCTGTCATTTCATTAATTGTGTTTCATTGTCCCTTAAAAGTCCCCATGGGGAGTGGTCAATTGAAGTAAGTTGTAGGCATTAGAGGGGTCTAAAACATTTTTTGCTTTATTTCAAGTGCACGTTTTCTTTATTCTGCTCTATTTTTTGTTTTCAAGCTAATTAAGCTGCTTGCTTTATTTGGCTTAAAATCCAAAAAAATTCAAGCACAAAAATATTGAAAATGAAAAATCGAAAAAAGCTAAAAGAAAGCTTGTTGTCTATTTTGTGCTCCATTATTCAAGGAAAAGGCTCTTCAGAAAAGGGTTGGATCCTGAACTACGTGATACTTGCGTGACATGAAAACCAAGAATAGATATGTTTCGTTTCTGAGGAAACGAAACAAAAAATAAACGTTTCATTTCCATACTTAGCAGCTCTGTGGATAATAGGAAACATGCCGCTGCGAGCTTGATCCCCTACCCAGCTTCTTCCCTTGTAGGAGTTAGCAGGACTACCTATTGGATTCCTAGGCCTTTTTCTTTTTTTCGACGTATAATTTTCTGCATTACTCCTGGGAAAATCCAGTTTTAGCGCCTTTAATACTACCCAACTCTGTGTGGTCTGTTTTTGTGTAGCATGTACCACAGGCAACCAAGTTTACGCCCTCGGAGCGTCTAGTTTTACTTTTTTCTTTGTCAGGAAGGTGGAAAACTTGTGCAATAGGTCTTTCCTGTCACTGCGCCAGATTTCATCACCTCTTCTCTTAATCCTCTTGCTCATCGCTATCTTTAAATTTAGTCTCTTTTCTCTTGATAGCCCTCCAATCCTGATGCTTGACTCCCTCCGATGCTTCTTTTGAATAACTGCATAGTGTGGTCCAGACCACAGCTATATATGTCAAACCTGTTTTGGATTCTTTTCCACCTAAACATGACAAGAGTACACTATGAGGGGCTTTAGTTCATGAAGCATGGCTGTGTCAAACTGCAGGAAGCACACAAAAGTTAAGCCTCGTTTTAGTTTAGGTTTACCTGGCTTGCGCCTGTGATCCAATTGAAATGAGTACCTGGTCAGCAGTCAACGTAAAAAAAAACAGCTAACGTCCATGAGCACTTAACTTGAGCCCACAATATGGTCCTGTGCTAATGGTCAGTGGATACCTTGTTTTGACAGGTGTCAATTAACCATAACTTTGATGTCCAGTATCATAGATTTTGCTGTAAACTAGCTTGAGTAGCTGGAGTATGGCCACCATTAATGGAAGACATTGTCGTCGTGGTACGCCCCCACATGCGATACATGATTACCATGCGAAAAGCAACTCGTGCGTTCCTACTTGTTCCTATAAGTATGGTGCTCTGCTTGGAGGCCTTTGGGCTGCCGGGGCAGCCAGAGCTCCGCTATTAATTATTCAAAAGAGTTTGCTGAATCACTTGCAAAAAATGAATTTTGGTGTCTTGATAAATCAAATATGCAAGTTTTAAATAATAATTCAGGGATAAAAGGTAGATCCAAGAAACACAAAAACAGTTGACATAATAATTCCATTAGACAGTTACTCTGTTTTTAATAGTTTAGAGGGACAATTACTTTTTGCAATGAATCTTGAGTTTTTTTATTAACTTATAAGATGATAATGAATTGATTTATCAAGCAGCTGCACAAGGATATAGAAGAGTTGTAAGAAAATTTGAACTTTAAGTGCCATTGTTAAAATTTACTGCAAAAGGGCAAACATTTGTTAAGAATTTGTTGAAACCAAAGAGTAACATTTCTTCAAGCAAAAGTTAAATCTTCATCAGGAAAAACTGGTGCAGGAGGTGAATTGTTAATATCACCAGGTGAAAAAGACCTTAAACACCTTTTTACATTTTTTACAAAATACAGATGCAAGTATTAATGTCTCAAAAACCCTTACATTTTTGACACTTCTAAGAATTTACGATTAACATCTTGCAGGTTGCAATATGGAAATGAATATTATTCTGAAATTCAATATGATTCACATAATAAAATATTAAAATGATTTAATAAAATTTAGTTATCGAAAAAATCTTTTAATGCTGGGTCATAAGTTGATATAAATAATTGTAATGAATTATATCCGATTATTTACCTTGATTTAAGTGAAAATAAATTTGATTTAACAAATGAACCAAACAAATTACGTTTTCGTTATAGATAAAACGCTGTAATAAGTTTTGATGCAGAAAAAGCTAAACAAAATGATGGGGGTGGGGGTAAAAAAAGATGGTTCGTTTGAACTAAAAAGTTAGGTAAGTAGATTAAAACCACAACAAAAACAAGCAATAAAAGTAATTTTAAATCAATATGGTTATAAAATGGGAAAAGGGCAAAAAAGTTTCTTGGTTTACTCGCTTCATTAGGAGTACCACTTTCAATTAATTTGGTGAAAAATATATTTACAGGAAGAGGTATAACTGAAGGAATGCAAATTGGACCACCACGAATGCCGCCAATGGGAAAGGGAATGCAAATAAATCGTCATCCTACTACCTACTACCTTATATAAAAGGAACAGGAAAAAAAAGGCAAAATTTTCTTGTAATTTAATTGATTGCTGTAGACAATTAAATATTCCATTAATTGGTGTTTTTTGTAGAGATGAACATATGCCTTTTAGTCATTTTTTCTTCTATAATTCATTTAGATGATAAAGATTGTGTTGACACTCGTTGGGTTTGTTTTTGCACTGATAAAAAAAATTGTAGAATATTTTGATACTTTTGGTTTGCTTCCAGCACAAGAATGGCTATTCAACACACGAAAAAAATTAAAGGAAATCATTTTCAAATATAAGATATAAATTGTTTAAGATGTGGTTTATTATTGTTTATTGTTTTTAACTGAAAGAAACAAAGAACAACTTATGAAAATTTTCTTTAAATGGTTAAAAAAGATAATACAATAGATTTGTTTCAAACAAAAATGGGCAAAGTGGAGAGGGGGTAACAAAAAAGAACGGAAACTAGGTGTCCCCTCACAAGCTGGGGGCAAATTAGATCCAGTTGATTTACCTACCAGTGGGGGCATGCTCTAGTGAGAAACAATTCATATGAAACAAAAACTGGGAATGGGTGAAAAAATTGCTTAAATTGGTATCAACAACCTGCAGATAAATTACATAACCTAATTGTAAGAGATTTTATAAAGAGATGATTTCATGCAGAATTTATCAAATTTGGGCAGGTGATCTTGTTAAAATGATTAAATTTAGTAAATGGAATAACAAGGTAAAATATTTGTTAACTGTTATTGATATGTTTAGTAAGGTTGCTTGGACTGAAGTGTTAAAAGATAGATGAACTTGAAAAAAGAATAAAACTTGGCTGTGTTCCTAAAATGGTTTGGACGGATAACGGAAAATAATTTTATAATCAAAAGCGTTGAAAATGTTTTACAAAAATTATGATGTAAAATTATATTCAACTGAAAATGAGGAAAAGAGTTAAGTTGAGAAAGGTTTGATAGCACATTAAAAATTTAATGTGGAAAATGTTCACATCAAATAGCAATACTATTGGGATGAAATTGATGCTTTATTAAAAATGTATAACAACAGGTGGCATTCATCCATTAGAATGTCATCTATCTCTGCAAGTAAAAAGAATAATGAAAGTAAAGCATGTTATAATCTTTACAAAGATTTGATTTATGAAGAAATTGGTGAGCTTAAGTTTAAAGTTGGTGATAAGGTTAGAATATCAAAATACAAGTGGAAAATTTTGATGAATGTTACACATTAAATTCAACCCACAAAACCCATTACTCATAAATTAGTTGACTTGATGAGGGAGGAAATACAAGGCACCTTTTATAAAGAGAAGATGCAAAAACCAGATCAGAAAATATAAATAATAAATGTAGAGCTTGTAAAATGGAAATCTTATCCAAATAAATGTAATTCTTGGGTTAAAATAAGTCAATTGAGATTAATAATGTGAAGTATAAGATTGGTTGGAAAAAATCACGTGACTAAATTTCCTCTTAATCCAGCTATTAGAAATTTGAAGGGCGTTTTTTTCAGACTTTAATTTCTTTCCTGGTTAGGAGATTTTTTTAAAGGGAAATTTCTTAGTTGCCACCTGCTGTTCCACATTCCTCACTGCTTAACTTCTTTTCAAGCGCAAAATTATATGTGGAACACATGCTTACTGAATTTTACCTATTTTCTAGATACCTTTATTTTCCCCTGCTTTCAAATCCTTGATTTTAAGATTTTTTTTTTATTTTCTTTACCAACTTCAGTTTAAGCTTTTTTGTGTGCACTATAGGGCTCACTCGCCCCCAACATGCTTCTTCCAGAATTTTTTTACTTTTTTCAAAGAACGAAGTATAGTTTTGGACTCTTTTTTCCGGATCGTGCTCTTGCTGTGCAGGCAGAAGATTTCTCTGTCTCGTAGAAGGCAGTTCAAGTGGGATTCAAACTCAGTATCTCTTCCTTCAGTGGCAATCGTTATGACCACTAAACCACGGAAGAGTATGTGACAGATTAACGGGGAATTATGTATTCAAGAATTGTGTGTGTGACTGGAAACAGGTTTTTGTTTTTTCGTTGCACACATTGCAATATCTGGTTATCATATGACTTTATTGGTAAGGAAAAGTGTTAAAAATTTTTAAATATCGTCGTAGAGACTTGCAAAGCATCTACTTTCTGGTTTTGATTGGAATCAATGCCGTTAACAACAGTGTTAAATGTAAACAAATATCCACTTTCGCACTTAACCCTATCTTTGGGTCGCGGACTGTGGACTTGGGACTAAGGAATTGAAACTGGATATGTACCAAGATATCGCAACATCGAAAAAACCCACTAAACTACTCTGAACTTAAAGAAACTTCAGCCAAAAATCCTTCGGACAAAGTGTAGGCTACGCGTAGAATCTTTGATTTGTTTAAATTTTTTTTTGGGTCAAATTTTTTTGGCTTTATTTTAAATTCATTTTTCAATATTTTTGTGTTTGAATCGTTTTGGATTTTAAGCCAAATGAAGCAAGTGGCTTAATGAGCTCAAAAGCGAAAAATTGAGTGGAATAAAGCAAACACGCACTAGAAATAAAGCAAAAAAAAAATGCCGTTTAACAAAGTGCATTTAGACCCCTCTAAATGCCTACTACTGAAGTATGTATGCTTGTATGTAAGGTGAGGAATCTTGCAGTTTTCAGTGGCTCACTTTACTGTTGTTTCGGGTTTCTCTGCCTTTGTTTGAGAGCTTTTTTGTTAAACATCTTTGAATTCAGTTTGTAAGCTGAGTATTTTCTCACTTTTGTGAAGGTTAAAGAATTGTGGGGTCTACGTGAAAGAATAACAGACTCTTTGATGTGCTGTGGCACAGTGTATAAGGTAAGCTTTAATGAAAGACCACAATTGATTTATTTGATTAATGGCACTTACAGAAAAGGCTCCTGGCTGAAACGGCTTAAAGGAAAATATTTAGTAGTGGGTTTTCTAATATTATTGCGAAATAACGACCTATTTGCGCCGAATAATTTAGGGTCGCCTGTCTCAACCTGTCCATCAAGTATTAGGGAAATAGCATAGAGATTGGCTCGAGATTGATCTCGTGTCAAAGCAGGCATCAAAAGTCAGCTTGGATGTTTCTTCCTGGAACCCTTCCTTGATTCCTTTAATCATTTTGTAAAGTGGTTTTAATGTTACATCTACTAACCATTGATCGTGGTTCAGGTAACCCTAATCCACAAGTTTCATCCTTTCGAATTCAACAATTTTGGTCGGCTTAAAACTCAACGATTCACTCGACAAGTTTTTGGTTAAGCGACATGCTATCAAAAAAGACAAACAAAAACGTTATATTTGACCTTCAGATTAAGCCTCTCATTAAATAGCTTTGCAAATCTGCATTTCCTTTTTAAGGGACTCATTGAGTCTATGTACAAGGAAGGGTTACGTTTTTACAAACGTTGGCCGTTTGGTACTTTATATTTCAACAGACGTAACTGATTAGAGTGTAATGTGAAGTGCTAGTTTCGTATCACATATGAACCATGTGAGCGTTAGCCCTACTAATGGAAATGGGCCCACAAAAGGACAGAGAAAAACTCTGACCAGGGTGGGAATTGAACCCACGACCTTCGGGTTAGATCACCGCTGCTCTACCGACTGAGCTACAAGGTCAGACGGGAGCAGGCCGTGGGAACTAAAGATGTTAAAGTCACGGCAATGAACATGTACAAGTACAAGGAAGGGTTACGTTTTTACAAACGTTGGCCGTGTAGCACTTTATATTTCAACCGACTTAACTGATTAGAGTGTAATGCGAAGTGCTAGTTTTGTATCCCATGTGAACCATGTGAGCGTTAGTCCTACTAATGGAAATGGGGCCACACAAGAACAGAGAAAACCTCTGACCAGGGTGGGAATTGAAGCCACGACCTTCGGCTTAGGGCTAACACTCACATGGGTTAGGGCTAACGCTCACATGGTTCATATGGAATACAAAACTAGCACTTCACATTACACTATAGTCAGTTAAGTCTGTTGAAATATAAAATGCTACACGGCCAACGTTTGTAAAAACGTAACCCTTCCTTATGCTTGTACATGTTCATTGCCGTGACTTTAACATCTTCAGTTCCCACGGCCTGCTCCCGTCTGACCTTGTAGCTCAGTCGGTAGAGCAGCGGTGATCTAACCCGAAGGTCGTGGGTTCAATTCCCACCCTGGTCAGAGGTTTTCTCTATCCTTGTGTGGGCCCATTTCCATCAGTAGGGCTAACGCTCACATGGTTCACATGGGATACAAAACTAGCACTTCACATTACACTCTAATCAGTTAAGTCATTGAGTCTATGATTGTTATGAAACATAAACATAAAACACAAATGCTTACTTACCGCCTACTCAAACAACTTTTATCAGGAATATTGAAAGTATCAAGAGCATTTATAGGAGGCTTAAGACAAAGGTCAGCGCTGAGTGCCTATCGTGGATAATGTAAGGTTTTTATTAATTGTTCTCTGCTAGTATGATTTGTCACTGCCTTTGCCAAATATGTATGACCTGGTGTTGGATATGCGGAGGAGACTTGGTAACATGGTAACTTATGTTACCGGACATGGTCACCTTGGAGATGGTGAGTAATATACCAACTCTCCTTACAAAACCTCACTCACTTGTTTTTCACGTGGTTTACTGATGCATGCTTTCCAACAAAAAAATAGAATAAAGTGTTTTCATTTAAAACAATAATTAATCACAACCCTTTCTCGCAGCTTTCGGGAAACATTGTAGTTTGTCAGAAACCTAGAGCCTCCAGAGACGAGGCAAGTTCTTGTCGATGGCTATCTTCAGTTGACAACTTAATTTAATTGACAAGTGCTGGCGTTAGGAAATGTCTTTTCAGATATGAACTGTTTAGTTCTCGATAACCAGTACGTTTTGCGGGAGCCTCGGAAAATAGCAACAACAACAACTGCTGACTTTAAAAATCGTTTGCATTGCTTCGAAATAGACTAGAATAATCGCTAAATTGTTCACAGACAGGAGAACGAGAGTTGTTGATAACAAAATGGCCACTTTCGAAATTGACAGCTAAAGTATTTTTCCTTTTGTCGGCTGCTTGATTTTCCTCTATCTGTAGTCGATAACGTGATTCAAACACTTGATGTTTTCTTATCGGCTTTTAAAAAGTTATCAATAACAACTTGCCTCATCTGTGGAGGCCCTGATATTCTCTTCTCAACCATTTCTACCAGGTAACTTGCATTTAAATATAACTTCTCCAAAGCACAGAGATGAAGTACTAAATGCTATTGAACCATACGTGTTTGAGTGGACAGGTAAGTTCCACCTATTCTGATGTTTTTGCATAGACTTGCCTTCTCTATGTGAAGTTCTTCGAAATATATATTGTTGAAAAGAACTCAGAAGGAAAATTCTTTGTTTGACACTACGTATCTCCAAGTATTTCAACCTGCTTGGCATTTGAAATCTTCAGTCGGCCTTTTGCGCCGAAATAGCAGCTTCATCCTAGCAAACATCACAAAAATGATTTGTGGAGGAAGCCGTTTTTTTACCAAAATGCCAGCCCATGTCAATTATTCCTTTGACAGTATGAAGCGAGAAATGTGAAATTCAACAAATATACATTAATCAACCTGCCTCAGAAAGCCTCTTGCGTTAAAGAAAATCGCCTCCTTACTTTAGAACAGGAGTATGTTTTAACAGTATATGACCTTTGGTATTTGACGTTTTTAAAAGCAAAGTACAATGGCAGTATTAGTGCAGAGCATGGCTTGGGATTCAAGAAAGCAAAGTACATCCATTATTCCAAATCAGCATCGTCAGTTGCACTCATGAGACAGCTCAAAGGACTGCTTGATCCAAAGGTGAGCTGCTTCTAAAGAGTAATTATATATATTTAGCCAAGCCTAAAAGCGGAGCTCCATGCACAGTTATTTCTTTACTGGAATTAAGAGGTAAACTATCGTCAATGCCAACCCTGGAAGCAGGACTCCAGTAATTATAATGTTTTCACTCTTTTGCTGCACAACCATAGCCACCATTCAATCAAGTGCAAACATGCATTTTAGAAATATCTTTTGGGCAACTTAATTATGAGCATAAATGATTAACAAGCTTTTTTGCCTTACCACATATTTATTTACATTTAAAAATAAATGGTATAAACCAGTAGATATAGGCTATCAGTCTTACTTTTAAATCTCAACAGCAGAACCAGTTATGTGCTTTGGTTGAGTCTCAAATTCAGTTTTCTTATATGTATTGGTGACATTTAAAACTATCAAACCAAACTCAATTTTTTAAAATAAGATGGAACAAAACAAAATGGTAAAACCCCAAAGGGATGCGTACTGTTCACTGAAAAGGGGCCCATAAAAGGAGAAAAGTACTTTGTTCACTTAATTTTTGAACACTTTATGGTGTCATTTTTGTTATGTATAAGAGTAAAGAGGACAGAAACGGACGTCGATTGCATTGAACCAATGATAAAAGATAAGCGACAGCAGGAAAAACGAAGAGTCTCAGCATCCAACTAAACTAAAGTGGGTAGCAAGCATTTCGATAAAACATGTAAGCATTTTTTAGTTCAAACCAATTTCAGATGCAAATCAAATTCACAGTGTGTGGAAACAACAAAACATTTGAAAGAAATCAAGGAAGACATGCAAATTATTCTTCGACTTTTCTCCGACTTTTCTCGGAAAAATCGAAGAAATAAGACAAGTACCAAACATATCTCGTACTAAGATAGACAAATTGCCGAGAAATTTGACATAAATGTCCGTATAAAAGGCAAAAAAAAAAGGAGTACGAACCTGGTGACAGTTAAGTCAACAATCACTTATTTCACACAAAATCGTTACTTTTTCAAGTAAGGATTCTTTGCGGCCAAAAATCCTTTCGTTACACAGCAACATCCGAAGACAGCGCCATTACAACCCTGCCAAACTTAACAACAGGATCGAGCTTTCGTCTCACAGATGCGTACAGCGTAATCCGTGATTTAGCAAAGACAGCTGATCCATTTCGCTCCTTGTTACACCCAAAAGCTGAATGTTACCGATTCAAACAAGAAAAGCCAAGAAGTAATGAAGTTAGATGCGGACTGTTGTTTGCAGTCTTTGGACGAAGATCTTAGACTTTTTCAAATTAACGCAAATTGTATAGCTAAATTGGCTTTGATTGAGCATAAACACCGACAGCACTTACTGTGATTCCCTGCAAGAAAAATGCGGCTTGCCAAATGCAACGCTGGCCATGCAATTTCCCGCCAAGGATATTTGCCCAAACACTCCCGTCCCCAAAGGCTGTCTTTCTTCCCCACCTCCACCCTGACAGTCTGTACGGGTGGGTGGGCGGACGTACGTTAACGTCATAACCATAGTTTCTCGAATCGATAGATTTCCCAAAATTTCTTACCCATGGTGCTGCGTGCGCCAGCGGAGCACATATCATTGGTTTAATGGAAACCAACAGATCTTGCACTGAAGTAGATTCTAGGTGTTTACAGCTGCTATTTCCTGCACTTCCCTCTCAACCATGAAAAAATTGAAGAAACTTTCTTTTTTGTCTCGACAGGGAATTATGAATCCGTACAAGGTTCTTCCCAGCTGATATTATATGATGAACATTTTGGAATCGCAGAATACTTAGAACGAGGAAAAGTTTGGGCTATTTTGTTGTCAACTGTTGACCTTAAATACACTCTTTTTCATGAAAGCCTTTCACAAGACCTTTCAGGCTGAGATTACCCGAAGCTTTAAAGTGCCACTATGATCAAATTTTTACCTCTTGATCTTTTAGGCGGATCACAAAGAATTCTATGAAAGAATGAAAATACCGTTTAGCGTTTGCAAATACCTGCATTAGTTCCAGAGATATTTAAGTTTGAAAAATGTCTAAAATATGCAAATGAGATGACTGATGATGTCATATAAATAGAGCTATCTTCGCCAATTTGCAGCGCAGACCATTGAAACTTGGTAGGCTAATAGTTCTACAGAAAACACACCTACGGCTATAAAACAAATTGTTCCCATGGCAACTCACTCTTTTCCAGTCCCCACTCACTTGATTTCAATATGTAAGTGATTTTCAGCTCCAAAAACATTAAACAAGGCTACAAACTCAAGCTAACATATATATATATATATATATATATATATATATATATATATATATATATATATATATATATATATATA